>NW_027363413.1:600000-878715 GCF_046119375.1 Phyllobates terribilis | reverse complement strand
ATGCGCTGGCGCCGTTGGGCCACCTGCATGTTCACACGCACAGCCTGAGTCAACTCCTGCAGGCGGTCCCGGAGTTCCAGCACGAAGGGCACGATAGGGGTTCCTGCTATGGTTTCCTCCCCTTCCCAGAGCTCTTGCACTAAGTCTAGGGGCCCCCTCACCCGCCTCCCATATAACAGTTCAAATGGGGAGAACCCCGTAGATTTTTGGGGCACCACCCGATAGGCGAACAGGAGGTGCGGCAAGAATTTCTCCCAGTCCCTGTAGGTCCGGGTGAATGTCCCAATGAGTTGTTTTAACGTTCCGTTAAAGCGCTCACACAACCCGTTGGTTTGCGGGTGGTATGGGGCGCTTCTAATGGACTTTACACCACACAGTCTCCACAGTTGGCTGGTCACCTCTGCCGTAAATTGGGTGCCCTGATCCGAGATAATCTCCCGGGGAAATCCAACCCGTGAGAAAACCTGGAGCAGGGTAGCCACCACCGTCTCTGCCAGTATGTTAGGTAAGGCAACCGCCTCTGGATGCCGCGTGGCGTAATCTATCACTGTCAATATATACCTTTTCCCTGACGGACTGGGTTTGGCTAACGGCCTTATCAGATCGACCGCTACTCGGCTAAATGGCTCCTCCACAATGGGAAGGGGGTGTAATTTGGCCTTGCAGCGATCTCCCCTCTTGCCAATGCGCTGGCAACTGTCACAGGTCTGGCAGTACTGACGAACATCATGGGATGCCCCTGGCCAAAAGAAGTTTTGTGTCAGACGATGCCTGGTGCGGCTGACTCCGAGGTGCCCCGCCAAGAGTATGTCATGAGAGATTCGCAGCAACTCCTGCCTATACTTTTTGGGAACTACCAGCTGTAGTTTTACAGTGGGGCTCGTCCCTGAGTGAGTTTGCTCTGTAACCCTGTAGAGGAGTCCCTGATGCCATATAAACTGTTCACCTTCCAGTACCCCTCTCCCCTCTTATGCCTTTCCGCGATACCCCTGCAATGAGGGATCCTCTAGTACCTCCCTCCTAAATTCTGCTGGGGTGTCCCATGAAATGTGTCTGGCTATGGGAATACGTGAAGGGCTGCAGTGTCTTACCTGGGCCTCCTCCGAGTGTGATTCCGCCTCCGCAGCTCGAGCTTGTCTCCGGGTAGTCACAGGATATGTCTGAGCCAGGGGGGCGACCAAGAAGGAAGACAACATGGGCCCCAAGTCATTTCCCAGCAGGACGTCTGCAGGCAAATCCTTCATCATGCTGACCTCGACAAGGCCATCCCCGACCCCCCAGTTCAGGTGAATCTTGGCCGTGGGCAGTCGATGTATGGCTCCCCCTGCTACACGGACCGCCACTGTCCGACCCGTCTTTTGGTCTTGGGAGAGATGTGTAAAATAATACTTCTTTCTGTATTATTTTTCTCTACTGAGGACTTCGCAAAGTATCAATATCAATATTTTCTTATAAAAAATGTATCTATTTATTCTTGAATTGTCCATTAAAAAGAATCAGATTGCAGCAGGTACATACAATAATTAGTTATAAAATAATTGTCCATTTGTCCATAATTAGCTTAATTGTTGAGATTCACCCATCTTTCCTTGGATCCTGGCTGGTAAATCACGTCTTTGTCCAGCACGTGTCCAGGCCTACATGTCATCTGCTTCTCAGCATGAAGATTCTTCTTCTGTGTCTTGTGGGGTGGGCAGAGCAAGAGAGCCCCCCTTTCTGTACCATGCTCTTTTATAGCCAGTCGTATGGCACACCTGTTCTACATATGGTAGTGAACTAAAAATACACACACAAATAGCGCATGTCAACTAGACACAATGGCTGATACATAGAACTCAGATTTAAGAATAAAATGAATATCCATAATTAATTATTTAACATTCCCCCCTTTTTGAGAATAAAAGGACTTTAACTGAAAAATCTCAAAAGAAGATACATTCATCAATCATTTTTTCTTTCCTTCTTCCTTGGCAATATCAAATTTCCATAATAATAATAATAGTAATAATAGTATCAATATCTGATTATTGTTATGATGTGAATTCATGTTATGGTAAGCCGTGACTAATATTCATTTAACATGTATAATTATACTTCCCTATATCTAAATTGAAGCAATCGCGGGTCCAATCGTCATCGTCTGATGTCATCGGGTCGTCGTCTCGTCTTCTTCTTGGTTCTTTTATAACACAGTCTTTAGATGAAAACTCCTTTGAAATAAATGACAGCGTGTAGATATTGTACAGTCCATAATTGTGTTCGTTATTGTTCAGTCCATAAACTGTGCTCTTTATTAGAAAGATCATGTGTCAATTGATAAGAAAACAAAGTCCATGGATGAAATGTAGCTTTAATATCTGTGCGATGTCACCTGGACTTACGTTGGATCGTCTTTGGAATCTTCCGTGTCGTCCGCACTGGTCTCGTGTCACTTTTGGAACAGATGTGACATCTTTGGTCAGTAAAGCAAGGGTTAACTTGACACTTCCCTGCTTTATATAGCACCATAACCAGTACTCAGTCCTTTATATACAGGACACATATGTCAGGTATTACCTGCTCACCAGCTTTCATTGAAGCGTTGCAGGTGATAAGAAACCACTGAAACATGATGAAGCTTGAACACAACACAGTTCATATAGGATCATCGTCCTCTGCCGTCCTGGTGATCAGTGGTGTGAATTGTATCTGACACAGTCTATTATAACACTCAGCATTCACACCTGTTACCTTCTGAGACTTCCGGATATTGGTTGCTTCTTCTTGTAACTTTTGAGAGTCTCTTTGATTTATAAATATGAAAAGTCTTTATTAAGATAGAATTCATAATTGCGATGTCTTGATTGAAGTCTTCATTCCCTAATCTGATACCAAATCTGGCAATTTTTCCTAACCTATAATATCACAGCGCACCATAGCAATCAATAATATCCATCTAATTATTATCAAAACATTAAAATAAATTATGTTTGGAATAATAAACAATAATAGATAGTAATTCAATCAAGTTCTCCATGTGATAAAATATTTTTGTGTCATAGGTGTAATTACCTTTTCCAACCCATAGGTGTCAGTGTGTTTTGAAACAAGTGTTTATAGCTTTATTAAACCAATAATACCAAAGAATGTATACTCCTGAACTAAAATGAATAAATATATGAATGTATGAAGGAATGAATGAATGAATTGTTGTGTTTACTCAAAAAAAATTGAAACATTTTCTTATATTAATTCATATCATCATTATATTTAATGAAGCAATATTCTTGTATTTGACATTACCCCATTAAATATTAATGTGTTTTCTCAATTAAAATATTGAACTGAATTAAAATCAAAAATTGAGAATTAAAAATGAAAAATGGAAAAATAAGAAAATAAGAAAATAAGTAAGAATAAAATTTTAAAAATGAAAAATAAAATTAAGAGTAAAAATAAGAATAAAAACAAAAATAAGGCCTTTAAATTTTAATGACAAATGCAGAGTAATTATATTCTCCATAAAAAATACCCTTATATCTCCATTATCTGGATGATTTCATATTAGTCATAACCTTGTATCACCAAAAAATTATTAAACTATGCAACTTTGCATGTAATACCCTTCTTAATTATACCATAGTACCTTATTATTATTTTACCTTTATTAAAATGTGTGAAAAATAAGTATTGATCACAAGTGATTATGTAATCAGGATCAAAAACACATTTTCCCCCTTAATACCAAAAATATTATTTTATAAAATAATTTATGTATATATCAGAACCAAATTAAAAATAGTTATTCTTTTATAAATATTTTGCATAAATTTCATATCGATGAGTAGCATAGATTTGTCTAAAGAGAGGTGTGTACCTATTTAGGTAACCATTAAAAATAATATCATAGTTACTCAAGAATATTATCATGTGGAAAATTATTCTAAATATAAATTTGCTTTGTAAACCATTTTGATGTGTGGTTGCCCTTATCCACTATTAGTTAAATCAATAAATAATAATTATTAAAGAAATATAGAAATATATATATACGTTGATAATACTTAATTATGTATCATAATTTTCTCAGAATTAAATATATTTTTGTACCTTCACATAAACATTTTTTTTTCTCAAACATACAAACATACGAGGCCTCTGTCACATCAATCACACTTAGCAGCTGCTGATTTACTCATCTGTCACATTCACACATCTGTTCAACTCAAACATTCCACATATGAAGTTTTAGATATATATATATTTAACCCAAAATTGTTGTATCCCAATTTATTAATGCGCATTTAATATCTTAATATTTCTTTGAATATTCCCCAAGTACATATTATATAATATGAGAGTAAGTCACTGGAATTTCAGACACTTGAAAAAACTCTTGACTTAGATTCTTTTTTCACTGGCTGCCCGGTCTTAAGTTACATCAGCAGAAAATAGAATGAATGGGATCCTATACTATTAGCTCAAAGTTCAAAGGCCGCAGCTGTCACACGTCATGCTGTAAAGCTACTTTAATTAGCACGAACACTTCATGCACAGAAAATATTAGCAACACAAAAGAATTAATAAGTATTACATCTATATTATAGTCCAACTAGATATATTGTTATTATTTTAAAATGTTATACACATAAAATCATGCAATTTTTCCACTTCATGTGTGAATAAAGAAATAAATCCATTTTAGAGTTCTTTGATCAAATCCTGCTTTGGAATGAAAACTCTAAGGAAATATAAGAAAATAAAATTAAATATCAAATTCATACAGAAACAGAATTATTTAAATATCTTATACATATATTGGTTGGTTCTAATGCAATTCAAAATATTGTTACATAAATTTATATATAAAGTTCTAATTTATTAATTAATATATATATATATTATAAATATATATATAAATACAATTATACACAATCTCTACTTAAACAAGTATATATATATATATACATATATATATATATATATATATGAACTATTAGAAACTATGTAACTACAATTTTACTGTATAAGATTATAAATAAATATTGAGACATTGTATAACATTTCTGTGCTACATTTTGATACATTATAATTACAGTTTTTCCTTAGCCACTCCCTAAACCAAATCTTCTGTCTCTCTCAAATATCTCCAAGAACGCCCTATTTAGGAAAGACATTTTTCTATCCTTCAAAACCTCAGAAAACTGCCTGTTCTTCAGTCCACATTCCATGACGTCACTGGGAGCTGGTCGTCTCACCTGACTCTGTCCATCAGTTTCAGCCATTTTCCTTTTTAGAGAATCACAGTTCTGACTGAGAATTAACTCTTTCTGTGGAGAGATGGACCTTTGCACTGGCTGATATGGCTTATAACAGATATGAAATCTCCTGCGTATTTGATAGAGTTCACTATGGGGATGACTCAATCTAGGAGAGGTTGATATTGGCTTTTGGTAAGATTTTACCGTTCCTGGTTTTATAAATTTAACTTGATTTATTTTCTTTTCACGATTCTCATGTTTTCTAAGAGAATCCAGCAACTGTGCCCATTTGAATAGGGATTCTTTTTTGTGAGGCTATAACTCTAGATACTGGATCTAGGATTTAGAATTTTTGTACAAAAGTTGTTATCATATGTTGTACTTTTCCATTTTTGATGAGAGCTTTGTACAACTGTTCAAATATGGACATGAATGTATATGTACATTCCTTCCTACCAATCCTTAGTTTCTGCAGATCTTCTATGTTGGGAAAATCCTTTGTGACACAATAAATCAAATATTTTAACCTGTCCAAATCATTTTCCCATCCATTAGGAGAGTAACATCTGGACAATGTCACAGGAATCCATATTTTAAATAATTGATTCCTCTCCTAATTGGATAAATCAAACTTATCAGAAAAGCTCTCATATGTCTCTGAATTTCTACAGGCATGGATTTTGACATCATATTTTGGCATGATTTTGTATAATTTCAGCAAATTTTTCCTCATTTTAATTTGTAGTTGAGCCTGGGTAATTCCTGAATTCTCTGATATTTTTAGTGGCCCTTGTACATCAGCTCCTCCTACGTCACTCACGTCTCCTCCCACATCACCTAGTATGTCGGTTTCTCGTATGTCAGTCATGTCTCCTCCCATGTCAGGTTTCTGTATGTCCGTCTCTTGGTCAGACCCAAGGTCACCTTCAGTTACAGACACGTGTCTCAAATCTTGTTCATTTTCCACATTACAGTCAGAATCATTGTCACTATCTGACACTTCTTCTACACAATTTTCCTGCTTAGACCTTGAAAGTACAAAATCATGAAATACCTGTACAAGATGTAGAATATTCCGCAATTTGTGTTTCTCTCTATTTACCAATTTAGAAGTTAACTGTAAATTCTGCAATTCACATTCTTTGTATAAACTGAGCCACAAAACGTCTACGTCATTTCCTACATTAACTTTGAAATTAATATTACTTTGTTTAGCAAAAGAAGAAATTATATCCAGATTTTGCTTACCTTAAGATTCTGTAGATTCTTTTTGCTTCTCGTGACAAACTAGTGAATTTACTGACACGTGAACATCAGCTGTTCAGCTCGTCAGGACTTCCCCCCTTGTTCACGGAAGAAATTCACTTACTTAATTTAAAAAACAAAAAAACAGGACTGGCTGGCTCACCATTGTAAAATAATACTCTTTTCTGTATTATTTTTTCTACTGAGGACTTCTCAAATTATCAATATCACGATATTCTTATAAAAAAAATGTATTGATTTATTCTTGGAATGTCCATTAAAAAGAATCAAATTTCAGCAGGTACATACAATAATTAGTTATAAAGTAATTGTCCATTTGTCCATAATTAGCTTAATGGTTGAGATTCACCCATCTTTCCTTGGATCCTGGCTGGTAAATCATGTCTTTATCCAGCACGTGTCCAGGCCTACATGTCAGATACTTCTCAGCATGAAGATTCTTGTGTCTTGTGGGGTGGGAAGAGAAAGAGAGCCCTCCCTTTCTGTACCATGGGCTTTTATAGCCAGTCGTATGGCACACCTGTTCTACATATGGTAGTGAACTAAAAATATACACACAAATAGCGCATGTCAAGTAGACACGATGGCTGAGGCATAGAACTCAGATTTAAGAAAAATGATTATCGATTATTAATTATTTAACAGTGACACAGCTACAATTACAATAGTGTAGCTCTGGGTGGGCCCCCTCAGAGTGTGGGGCCCGGGGCGACAGCCCCCTCTGCCCCCCCGGTAGCTACGCTACTGGAACAAATAGTATGCTGCTACAGGGATAATGGCATACAAAGATATAATCGTGAAAGCCCTTATAAAAACATCCCTACCTGACTGCAGAGGTTGGCACTCTGTCTGTAAGATGAAATGGAGTCACTGCTCCACAGAGACAATCCCGAGTATTCCAGGCTTCTCCCTAAAGCACACACTAAAAAATAACAAACACATAAGAAAAACTGCAAAACCAGACTGGGCCAAAAACCTATGGATGCACAAGTAAAAAAGAATCCCCTAAACAAGTAAAAGCTTAAACAACATCATTGCAATGTTGCGACGACCAAAAAACGTAGTTCTGGAGTTTAGAATTTTTTTCTCATTACGCCGTTTACTGATCGGATTAATTATTTTTTTATTTTGATAGATTGGGCGATTCTGAACACAGCGATACCAAATATGTGTATGTGTGATTTTTTTTTTATCGTTTTACTTTGAATTGGGGCGAAAGGGGGGTGTTTTAAACTTTTATTTTTTTATTTTTTTAATGTTTAAACATTTTTTTTTAACTTTTTGATTGCTTCAATGGTCTCCATGGGAGACTAAAAGCAGCACTTGCCTGATCGGCTCTGCTACATATAGGCGATGATCAGATCGCCTCTATGTAGCAGATTTGCTCACGTGCTATGAGCCCCGACCACTGGGCGGTGCTCATAGCAATCTGGACATGAGAGCCACAGAGGTCTCCTGCAAATCTCTGGTTGTCATGCCAACCCATCGGTGACCCGCAATCATGTGACAGGGTCACCGATAGCCGGGGAAAGTGATGCGCCTCCGGCTTGGTGATGTTAAATGCCACTGTCAGAGATTGACAGTGGCATTTAACTAGTTAACAGCTGCAGGTGGATTGCGATTTCACTTGTGGCTGTTGCGGGCACATGTCAGCTGTATAGATCAGCTGACATGTGCCCGATTTAGTGCGGGCTCAACGCCAGAGCATGCGCTAAACAGGGGAATATGACCTGTGCCATACTATTACGGCATAGGTCGTAAATTAATGTGTCTCTCCTTAAACATCTAGTCCATTTTCCAAAGATTCGGGAACTACTCCTGCTCCTGTCAGCACTGCAGACGTTTTTGAAGTAGAGAGTATCCTGGCTACCAAGAGGGTAAGAGTAAAGACCTTTTCTCTTGTAGATTGGAAGGGGTTTGGTTTTGAGAAGAGATCCTGGGAACCCAGAGAGAACATCCATACCCCTCTCCTCCTGGAGAAATTTCTTACAGGCCTAAAAAAGGAGGGGGCATAAAGGGGGGTACTGTAGCTTCGGCGTCTCTGCCTCCTACCCTCTTTCCCCGGCAGAGACGCCGGAGGGCCCCCCTCTCTCCACGCTGACTCAGCCCGGCACGCACGCACAGTGCACAGATGCCTGGGCACTGTGCTTAAGGTGTGCGTGGGCTCCCCTCCTCTTAAAGGGACCGTGCGCACCGTCCTAAAGTGTCCCCGGCCAATGGCCTGAGGACTCTGGCTATTTAAGGCACCTCCTCCAATATGGAGGTGCTTGTGCAACTTAGTTTGTTTGTGGTTAACACTCTCTTTAGTTCCTGGTCCCAGTACATGTACCCACCTGTCTGCCTTTCTATCAGCCGTGCCCACCTGCCTGCCTATCAGCCATGCCCGCCTGCCTATCAGCCGTGCCCACTAGCCTGTCTATCAGCCGTGCCCGCCTACCTGTCTATCAGCCATGCCCGCCTGCCTATCAGCCGTGCCCACCAGCCTGTCTATCAGCCGTGCCCACCTGCCTGTCTATCAGTCATGCCCGCCTGCTTGTCTATCGGCCGAACCTCTTGCCTGTCCAGCATTGGTATCAGTCTGTGTCTGCCTCCTGTCTCTGGGAATCAGCTGCCAATCATCCGAGGTCAGTACTGGAGTAGCACCTGGTTCACCTTCCTCGTCCCTCCTTGGATCACGGAGTCGTTAAGCTGCCGTATATCTAAGGTCGGATTCTGTGAGGCACCTAGTTACGACCCTCCGATCCTTGCACCGTGGAACAGTTCTTTCATCACCTGCCCCGTTACATATATATATATATAGATATATATATACTGTATATATATATATATATACACACACACACAGTACAGACAAACAGTTTGGACACACCTTCTTATTTAAAGATTTTTCTGTATTTTCATGACTATTAAAATTGTACATAGAGAAAAGCCTCGGCACTCAAATATTCAAAGCGGTGAAATTTATTTGCAGTCCATACACATACAAAAACGTTTCGGTCATAGCGACCTTCATCAGTTTAACTGCAAAGATGTAAAACAGTGTAACTATATTGTCATAACAGTTTATACATATATACAATGTTACATATAACCTTGATTCAGGGAATGTAACGTGGGAGGGGAGACAAGACAAGGATAAGACAACTGGAGAGAGAGGGTGGGGGAGGGGAAAGGGCCTGAAGGGGAGAGCGGATGACTATCAGTACCAACATAGAAATAAAGTATGGGGAACTACCAATAGTAGTGTATAGTAGGATTTGCAAAAAGATAAGTCCAACTGGGACCAATACGATGGGGACCACCTGAGGATATAGATAAAGGTGAGCACACACTGTCTAGTCCCCATAATGGAGGGAAGGGAGGGACCAAATATGCTCAGAGGATTACCTTATACAGAGGGACTGGATGCAGACCTGAAAGGCTCCACAACGCGGTATCCACCGCTCGTTGTTGTGGCCTGTAATGGGAAGGGGTCCTTTATATAGGGGGGCGACTATCCCCTGATCAACCGCAGAGAGCGGAGACAGGAAGTGAGGAACAGGAAGTGGGGTGACGTCACCGAAAGTGACGTTTAACTCGGACGCTTGCGTTCCAACGCTACAGTGTTTGCGTTCCAGCATACAGGAAGGGGTGGGCGGCGCTCTGGAGATGCGAACAGGGTACGAGGAAGGAGGAGAAGAGGCAGAGGAGAGGACCAGGAAAGAAACATCTGCAAATACAAAAGATAAAAGTCAGCATAACCAAGTTACATACATAGGTTATCAAATCACATAAAAGGCAGTATGATGTCTAGGGCTTGGTTGATTTTAGAATATGAGAACATGAAGCTATTATGGTGTCAACAAGATGGACATAATAATTAGACCGAATCATTAAATGTATCATCACTCAAAGCGGCACAGTAATCAGTATACATAATATAATACATCCTTCTATAAGTGTACATACATATGTGCTTAATAAATACATTTATAACCATAAATCTGAGGTGCTGGGGCTCTACTAGGAGGTGCATGAAGCCCCTATGTCCTTCAACACCACACTTCTGTTTAAGTGAAAGCGAGGAGATCGTAATCCCTGTTAAGTCCTTTAGGGGAAAGGGATTCAAGTTTGTGGATCCAATAAGCTTCCCTCTGTTTGAGAAGGTGGATCCGATCACCTCCACGTCGTGGCTGTTGGACCTGTTCCAGAACCTGAAACCTCAGTTGGGAAATATTGTGTCCATTGTTGATAAAGTGGTGGGGAATGGGTAGTAGTAGATTTTTACAGCGTATCGTGGATTTGTGTTTTGAGATTCTGTCCCTGATGGGTTGTGTGGTCTCTCCTATGTAAATCATGCCACATGGGCATTTAATCAGGTATACCACATAGGAGCTTTCACAAGTATAGTAGCCCTTGATAGCGTATTGCTTGCCCGTCTGAGGATGATAGACTATACTGCCTTTCATGACGTTGCTACATTGTCTACACTGGAGACATGGGAAAGTTCCCATTTTGGGATTCTGGAGAAATCTCTGACTATGTCCCCGTTTAGTGCTGCCAATGTCTGCTCGCACTAGGGAGTCCCTCAGATTACGGGCCCGCTTGAAACATGGCATGAATGGTTTCTGGAAGCTGGTGATAGAAGGATAAGCAGTGCCTAGGATGTTCCAGTGTTTGCGGATTATTTTGTGGAGAGTATAGGCAAATGGGTGGTAGGTGTGAATGAAAGGGATGCGCTCAGAATTATCGGAGCGGTGTCCATTTCGACCCGTATGTTGAGGCTGTAAGGTGGATGGAGGGTAGCCTCTTGCTATGAATTTAGAGCCCATCTCTTGCAACCTTTGTTGTCGAATGACGGGGTCTGACACTATTCTTTCAACCCTCTTAAACTGTGATTGAGGAATGGATTTTTTGATATGTGTTGGGTGGTTACTCGAATAATGTAGCAGTCCGTTACGGTCGGTAGATTTAGAGAACAGATCAGTAGTGAGCAGTCCATTATCGTCTTTGATGACCAACGTGTCCAGGAAGCTCACTCTCTGAAGGTCATATGTCATGGTGAAACCCAAGTCTGGCCAAGCAGAGTTGAGGTGGTTATAGAAGGTATCAAGTGTTTCTAGGGGACCATCCCAAATGCAGAAGATATCATCAATTAATCTTTTCCAGAGCAAATAGTGCATTTGGAAAAGCGGATGGGTATATACTATAAGTTTCTCAAAGGCTGCCATGAAGCAATTAGCATACGGAGGCGCTACATTTGAACCCATTGCGGTGCCTTTGATCTGCAAATAGTATTTATCCTGAAACAAAAAGTAGTTCTTAGTGAGGACTATGGTGAGTAGGTCAATTGTGAGCTCAATAATCCGAGGGTCAATGTCTGATTCCACTAGGAGGGTCTTCACTGCGTGAATGCCCTGGTCATGTGGTATTGAGGTGTAGAGGCTCTTCACATCAAATGAAATAAGTAGAGAGGTTGTGGGGACTTGTCCTAAATCAGAAAGTGTTTTGAGGAAAGCTCCTGTATCTAAAAGGAAACATGGGCTTCTCTGAATCAGTGGTGTGATTATTTTCTCTAGAAATCTTGATAATGGAAAAAAGATGGAGTCAGTTGAAGCCACTATAGGTCGCCCAGGGGGATTTGTTAGATTTTTGTGTATTTTGGGCAGTATATAAAATACCGGAATGATAGGATGTGCCCTGTTGAGAAATTCCCCAGTTTTGATGTCAATGGTACCCGCTATAGTATGTCGGTTGACCATGGTCTTAATCAGATTACTAAACTGACTGGTGGGGTCCTGTGAAAGTTGAAGATAGGTGGTAGTGTCGCTCAGCTGGCGCTCTATCTCACGGATATATTGGTCCTTATCCATAATTACTATGGCACCCCCTTTATCTGCCGGTTTTATGACCAAATCCTTATCATCTTTTAGGCTATTCAACGCTTGTTGGTCTAATGCTGATAAGTTGGGCTCGTAATGGAGTTTCCCTTTGTCAACCCTAGAACGTAGATCCCTAAATGCTGTGTCGACAAATCCAATGAAGGTTTCCAGGGCATGAGACCCATGAGGAGGTCTGTAAGTACTCTTATTGGCTAAACCTAAGCTCTTAGCCGTGATCAATACGTCAGGGTTAGTTGATGGGGTGCTTAGGTCCCGTGTAGGTGGCAATTGAGTCTCTGAAAAATGTGTTTTAAGTCTCAGGGTGCGGTAGAAGCGTTGCAGCTCCATATCTAATTGGAAGGTATTATACCTCCCTGTTGGGCAAAAGGACAAGCCCTTCTGCAACACTGACAGTTGGGTGTTGGTTAGAGTTTTAGAAGAGATATTTACCACCAACGAGGTTGTGTCTGGGATCGGGTCACCCTGGTGAATTCTGTGTTGCCTCTTGTGTTGCCCGCCTCTCCTCGTTTTCTTCTTCTTTGTTGCCTCCGTGGAAGTCCTAAAAAATGAGAAGAGTTCGTGAAATGGTCTCTCCTCTCTGCCTCTGACCCTGATGAGGAAAAGTCTGTAGAGGAGCGTGTGAATCTGTGGGTGTGGCCACCCTTGCCTTGCCATTTATAGACTCTATTGAGGTCGTAGTCCTCGGTGTCTCTCTGAAACTTATTCCTCTTCCTCAATTCGGTGTCGCGCCTATGCTGATCGATATTAATCTTTATTTTGGCTTGCAATGTAGACCACTCTTCAGAACTGGCCAGGGTACTTAACTGAGTTTCTATGCTCCTGATCTGGTCCTTGGTAGAGGTAATCGCCTTATGTAGGGACTCTACAGTCAAAATCATTAAATCAAACGAACACTTATTGAGGATTTGTTCGAACTTACTGCAGTATTCTGGTATGTCAGAGAAAAGGGTGGGTCTCAGTGGTACTCTAAGGCCTCTTGGAATACGGTGTACCCTCAGGTACTCCGTTAGCGTGGCGCAGTGCAATTCCAAGTTGATGAGATGTCGCTGTTCTTTTTCCAAGTCGCGTCCCCTTGTCTCACCTGGAGGTGCCCTCAAAAAATCACTTGGTATGGTACTCTGTGCCAAAATAGATGTGGCTTCATCCGCGTTATAAGAGAAAGTGGAGGATGACATCTCCCGACAGTGTGCAAGCGGACCGGAATTCAATCAATATAGAAAAAAATCGCTGCACTACCGTATACTGGTGCACAAGTAGGGGCCGAACCCGCTGATATATAGAGAAAAGCCTCGGCACTCAAATATTCAAAGCGGTGAAATTTATTTGCAGTCCATACACATACAAAAACGTTTCGGTCATAGCGACCTTCATCAGTTTAACTGCAAAGATGTAAAACAGTGTAACTATATTGTCATAACAGTTTATACATATATACAATGTTACATATAACCTTGATTCAGGGAATGTAACGTGGGAGGGGAGACAAGACAAGGATAAGACAACTGGAGAGAGAGGGTGGGGGAGGGGAAAGGGCCTGAAGGGGAGAGCGGATGACTATCAGTACCAACATAGAAATAAAGTATGGGGACCTACCAATAGTAGTGTATAGTAGGATTTGCAAAAAGATAAGTCCAACTGGGACCAATACGATGGGGACCACCTGAGGATATAGATAAAGGTGAGCACACACTGTCTAGTCCCCATAATGGAGGGAAGGGAGGGACCAAATATGCTCAGAGGATTACCTTATACAGAGGGACTGGATGCAGACCTGAAAGGCTCCACAATGCGGTATCCACCGCTCGTTGTTGTGGCCTGTAATGGGAAGGGGTCCTTTATATAGGGGGGCGACTATCCCCTGATCAACCGCAGACAGCGGAGACAGGAAGTGAGGAACAGGAAGTGGGGTGACGTCACCGGAAGTGACGTTTAACTCGGACGCTTGCGTTCCAACGCTACAGTGTTTGCGTTCCAGCATACAGGAAGGGGTGGGCGGCGCTCTGGAGATGCGAACAGGGTACGAGGAAGGAGGAGAAGAGGCAGAGGAGAGGACCAGGAAAGAAACATCTGCAAATACAAAAGATAAAAGTCAGCATAACCAAGTTACATACATAGGTTATCAAATCACATACAAGGCAGTATGATGTCTAGGGCTTGGTTGATTTTAGAATATGAGAACATGAAGCTATTATGGTGTCAACAAGATGGACATAATAATTAGACCGAATCATTAAATGTATCATCACTCAAAGCGGCACAGTAATCAGTATACATAATATAATACATCCTTCTATAAGTGTACATACATATGTGCTTAATAAATACATTTATAACCATAAATCTGAGGTGCTGGGGCTCTACTAGGAGGTGCATGAAGCCCCTATGTCCTTCAACACCACACTTCTGTTTAAGTGAAAGCGAGGAGATCGTAATCCCTGTTAAGTCCTTTAGGGGAAAGGGATTCAAGTTTGTGGATCCAATAAGCTTCCCTCTGTTTGAGAAGGTGGATCCGATCACCTCCACGTCGTGGCTGTTGGACCTGTTCCAGAACCTGAAACCTCAGTTGGGAAATATTGTGTCCATTGTTGATAAAGTGGTGGGGAATGGGTAGTAGTAGATTTTTACAGCGTATCGTGGATTTGTGTTTTGAGATTCTGTCCCTGATGGGTTGTGTGGTCTCTCCTATGTAAATCATGCCACATGGGCATTTAATCAGGTATACCACATAGGAGCTTTCACAAGTATAGTAGCCCTTGATAGCGTATTGCTTGCCCGTCTGAGGATGATAGACTATACTGCCTTTCATGACGTTGCTACATTGTCTACACTGGAGACATGGGAAAGTTCCCATTTTGGGATTCTGGAGAAATCTCTGACTATGTCCCCATTTAGTGCTGCCAATGTCTGCTCGCACTAGGGAGTCCCTCAGATTACGGGCCCGCTTGAAACATGGCATGAATGGTTTCTGGAAGCTGGTGATAGAAGGATAAGCAGTGCCTAGGATGTTCCAGTGTTTGCGGATTATTTTGTGGAGAGTATAGGCAAATGGGTGGTAGGTGTGAATGAAAGGGATGCACTCAGAATTATCGGAGCGGTGTCCATTTCGACCCGTATGTTGAGGCTGTAAGGTGGATGGAGGGTAGCCTCTTGCTATGAATTTAGAGCCCATCTCTTGCAACCTTTGTTGTCGAATGACGGGGTCTGACACTATTCTTTCAACCCTCTTAAACTGTGATTGAGGAATGGATTTTTTGATATGTGTTGGGTGGTTACTCGAATAATGTAGCAGTCCGTTACGGTCGGTAGATTTAGAGAACAGATCAGTAGTGAGCAGTCCATTATCGTCTTTGATGACCAACGTGTCCAGGAAGCTCACTCTCTGAAGGTCATACGTCATGGTGAAACCCAAGTCTGGCCAAGCAGAGTTGAGGTGGTTATAGAAGGTATCAAGTGTTTCTAGGGGACCATCCCAAATGCAAAAGATATCATCAATGAATCAAGGTTATATGTAACATTGTATATATGTATAAACTGTTATGACAATATAGTTACACTGTTTTACATCTTTGCAGTTAAACTGATGAAGGTCGCTATGACCGAAACGTTTTTGTATGTGTATGGACTGCAAATAAATTTCACCGCTTTGAATATTTGAGTGCCGAGGCTTTTCTCTATATATCAGCGGGTTCGGCCCCTACTTGTGCACCAGTATACGGTAGTGCAGCGATTTTTTTCTATATTGATTGAATTCCGGTCCGCTTGCACACTGTCGGGAGATGTCATCCTCCACTTTCTCTTATAACGCGGATGAAGCCACATCTATTTTGGCACAGAGTACCATACCAAGTGATTTTTTGAGGGCACCTCCAGGTGAGACAAGGGGACGCGACTTGGAAAAAGAACAGCGACATCTCATCAACTTGGAATTGCACTGCGCCACGCTAACGGAGTACCTGAGGGTACACCGTATTCCAAGAGGCCTTAGAGTACCACTGAGACCCACCCTTTTCTCTGACATACCAGAATACTGCAGTAAGTTCGAACAAATCCTCAATAAGTGTTTGTTTGATTTAATGATTTTGACTGTAGAGTCCCTACATAAGGCGATTACCTCTACCAAGGACCAGATCAGGAGCATAGAAACTCAGTTAAGTACCCTGGCCAGTTCTGAAGAGTGGTCTACATTGCAAGCCAAAATAAAGATTAATATCGATCAGCATAGGCGCGACACCGAATTGAGGAAGAGGAATAAGTTTCAGAGAGACACCGAGGACTACGACCTCAATAGAGTCTATAAATGGCAAGGCAAGGGTGGCCACACCCACAGATTCACACGCTCCTCTACAGACTTTTCCTCATCAGGGTCAGAGGCAGAGAGGAGAGACCATTTCACGAACTCTTCTCATTTTTTAGGACTTCCACGGAGGCAACAAAGAAGAAGAAAACGAGGAGAGGCGGGCAACACAAGAGGCAACACAGAATTCACCAGGGTGACCCGATCCCAGACACAACCTCGTTGGTGGTAAATATCTCTTCTAAAACTCTAACCAACACCCAACTGTCAGTGTTGCAGAAGGGCTTGTCCTTTTGCCCGACAGGGAGGTATAATACCTTCCAATTAGATATGGAGCTGCAACGCTTCTACCGCACCCTGAGACTTAAAACACATTTTTTAGAGACTCAATTGCCACCTACACGGGACCTAAGCACCCCATCAACTAACCCTGACGTATTGATCACGGCTAAGAGCTTAGGTTTAGCCAATAAGAGTACTTACAGACCTCCTCATGGGTCTCATGCCCTGGAAGCCTTCATTGGATTTGTCGACACAGCATTTAGGGATCTACGTTCTAGGGTTGACAAAGGGAAACTCCATTACGAGCCCAACTTATCAGCATTAGACCAACAAGCGTTGAATAGCCTAAAAGATGATAAGGATTTGGTCATAAAACCGGCAGATAAAGGGGGTGCCATAGTAATTATGGATAAGGACCAATATATCCGTGAGATAGAGCGCCAGCTGAGCGACAATACCACCTATCTTCAACTTTCACAGGACCCCACCAGTCAGTTTAGTAATCTGATTAAGACCATGGTCAACCGACATACTATAGCGGGTACCATTGACATCAAAACTGGGGAATTTCTCAACAGGGCACATCCTATCATTCCGGTATTTTATATACTGCCCAAAATACACAAAAATCTAACAAATCCCCCTGGGCGACCTATAGTGGCTTCAACTGACTCCATCTTTTCTCCATTATCAAGATTTCTAGAGAAAATAATCACACCACTGATTCAGAGAAGCCCATCTTTCCTTTTAGATACAGGAGCTTTCCTCAAAACACTTTCTGATTTAGGACAAGTCCCCACAACCTCTCTACTTATTTCATTTGATGTGAAGAGCCTCTACACCTCAATACCACATGACCAGGGCATTCACGCAGTGAAGACCCTCCTAGTGGAATCAGACATTGACCCTCGGATTATTGAGCTCACAATTGACCTACTCACCATAGTCCTCACTAAGAACTACTTTTTGTTTCAGGATAAATACTATTTGCAGATCAAAGGCACCGCAATGGGTTCAAACGTAGCGCCTCCGTATGCTAATTGCTTCATGGCAGCCTTTGAGAAACTTATAGTATATACCCATCCGCTTTTCCAAATGCACTTTTTGCTCTGGAAAAGATTCATTGATGATATCTGCATTTGGGATGGTCCCCTAGAAACACTTGATACCTTCTATAACCACCTTAACTCTGCTTGGCCAGACTTGGGTTTCACCATGACGTATGACCTTCAGAGAGTGAGCTTCCTGGACACGTTGGTCATCAAAGACGATAATGGACTGCTCACTACTGATCTGTTCTCTAAATCTACCGACCGTAACGGACTGCTACATTATTCGAGTAACCACCCAACACATATCAAAAAATCCATTCCTCAATCACAGTTTAAGAGGGTTGAAAGAATAGTGTCAGACCCCGTCATTCGACAACAAAGGTTGCAAGAGATGGGCTCTAAATTCATAGCAAGAGGCTACCCTCCATCCACCTTATAGCCTCAACATACGGGTCGAAATGGACACCGCTCCGATAATTCTGAGCGCATCCCTTTCATTCACACCTACCACCCATTTGCCTATACTCTCCACAAAATAATCCGCAAACACTGGAACATCCTAGGCACTGCTTATCCTTCTATCACCAGCTTCCAGAAACCATTCATGCCATGTTTCAAGCGGGCCCGTAATCTGAGGGACTCCCTAGTGCGAGCAGACATTGGCAGCACTAAACGGGGACATAGTCAGAGATTTCTCCAGAATCCCAAAATGGGAACTTTCCCATGTCTCCAGTGTAGACAATGTAGCAACGTCATGAAAGGCAGTATAGTCTATCATCCTCAGACGGGCAAGCAATACGCTATCAAGGGCTACTATACTTGTGAAAGCTCCTATGTGGTATACCTGATTAAATGCCCATGTGGCATGATTTACATAGGAGAGACCACACAACCCATCAGGGACAGAATCTCAAAACACAAATCCACGATACGCTGTAAAAATCTACTACTACCCATTCCCCACCACTTTATCAACAATGGACACAATATTTCCCAACTGAGGTTTCAGGTTCTGGAACAGGTCCAACAGCCACGACGTGGAGGTGATCGGATCCACCTTCTCAAACAGAGGGAAGCTTATTGGATCCACAAACTTGAATCCCTTTCCCCTAAAGGACTTAACAGGGATTACGATCTCCTCGCTTTCACTTAAACAGAAGTGTGGTGTTGAAGGACATAGGGGCTTCATGCACCTCCTAGTAGAGCCCCAGCACCTCAGATTTATGGTTATAAATGTATTTATTAAGCACATATGTATGTACACTTATAGAAGGATGTATTATATTATGTATACTGATTACTGTGCCGCTTTGAGTGATGATACATTTAATGATTCGGTCTAATTATTATGTCCATCTTGTTGACACCATAATAGCTTCATGTTCTCGTATTCTAAAATCAACCAAGCCCTAGACATCATACTGCCTTGTATGTGATTTGATAACCTATGTATGTAACTTGGTTATGCTGACTTTTATCTTTTGTATTTGCAGATGTTTCTTTCCTGGTCCTCTCCTCTGCCTCTTCTCCTCCTTCCTCGTACCCTGTTCGCATCTCCAGAGCGCCGCCCACCCCTTTCTGTATGCTGGAACGCAAACACTGTAGCGTTGGAACGCAAGCGTCCGAGTTAAACGTCACTTCCGGTGACGTCACCCCACTTCCTGTTCCTCACTTCCTGTCTCCGCTCTCTGCGGTTGATCAGGGGATAGTCGCCCCCCTATATAAAGGACCCCTTCCCATTACAGGCCACAACAACGAGCGGTGGATACCGCGTTGTGGAGCCTTTCAGGTCTGCATTCAGTCCCTCTGTATAAGGTAATCCTCTGAGCATATTTGGTCCCTCCCTTCCCTCCATTATGGGGACTAGACAGTGTGTGCTCACCTTTATCTATATCCTCAGGTGGTCCCCATCGTATTGGTCCCAGTTGGACTTATCTTTTTGCAAATCCTACTATACACTACTAGTGGTAGGTCCCCATACTTTATTTCTATGTTGGTACTGATAGTCATCCGCTCTCCCCTTCAGGCCCTTTCCCCTCCCCCACCCTCTCTCTCCAGTGTCTTATCCTTGTCTTGTCTCCCCTCCCACGTTACATTCTCTGAATCAAAGTTATATGTAACATTGTATATATGTATAAACTGTTATGACAATATAGTTACACTGTTTTACATCTTTGCAGTTAAACTGATGAAGGTCGCTATGACCGAAACGTTATTGTATGTGTATGGACTGCAAATAAATTTCACCGCTTTGAATATTTGAGTGCCGAGGCTTTTCTCTATATATCAGCGGGTTCGGCCCCTACTTGTGCACCAGTATACGGTAGTGCAGCGATTTTTTTCTATATGAAAATTGTACATTCACACTGAAGGCATCAAAACTATGAATTAACACATGTGGAATTATATAGTTAACAACAAAGTGTGAAACAACTGAAAATATGTCTTATATTCTAGGTTCTTCAAAGTAGCCACCTTTTGCTTTGATGACTGCTTTGCACACTCTTGGCATTCTCTTGATGAGCTTCAAGAGGTAGTCACCAGAAATGGTGTTCCAACAATCTTGAAGGAGTTCCCAGAGATGCTTAGCACTTGTTGGCCCTTTTGCCTTCACTCTGCGGTCCAGTTCACCCCAAACCTTCTCGATTGAGTTCAGGTCTGGTGACTGTGGAGGCCAGGTCATCTGGCGTAGCACCCCATCACTCTCCTTCTTGGTCAAATAGCCCTTACACAGCCTGGAGGTGTGTTTGGGGTCATTGTCCTGTTGAAAAATAAATGATGGTCCAACTAAACACAAACCGGATGGAATAGCATGCCGCTGCAAGATGCTGTGGTAGACATGCTGGTTCAGTATGCCTTCAATTTTGAATAAATCCCCAACAGTGTCACCAGCAAAGCACCCCCACACCATCATACCTCCTCCTCCATGCTTCACGGTGGGAACCAGGCATGTAGAGTCCATCCGTTCACCTTTTCTGTGTCGCACAAAGACACAGTGGTTGGAACCAAAGATTTCAAATTTGGACTCATCAGACCAAAGCACAGATTTCCACTGGTCTAATGTCCATTCCTTGTGTTCTTTAGCCCAAACAAGTCTCTTTTGCTTGTTGCCTGTCCTTAGCAGTGGTTTCCTAGCAGCTATTTTACCATGAAGACCTGCTGCACAAAGTCTCCTATTAACAGTTGTTGTAGAGATGTGTCTGCTGCTAGAACTCTGTGTGGCATTGACCTGGTCTCTAATCTGAGCTGCTGTTAACCTGCGATTTCTGAGTCTAGTGACTCGGATAAACTTATCCTCAGAAGCAGAGGTGACTCTTGGTCTTCTTTCCTGGGGCGGTCGTCATGTGAGCCAGTATCTTTGAAGCACTTGATGGTTTTTGCAACTGCACTTAGGGACACTTTGAAAGTTTTCCCAATTTTTCGCACTGACTGACCTTCATTTCTTAAAGTAATGATGGCCACTCGTTTTTCTTTACTTAGCTGCTTTTTTCTTGCCATAATACAAATTCTAACAGTCTATTCAGTAGGACTATCAGCTGTGTATCCACCAGACTTCTGCACAACACAACTGATGGTCCCAAACCCATTTATAAGGCAAGAAATCCCACTTATTAAACCTGACAGGGCACACCTGTGAAGTGAAAACCATTTCCGGTGACTACCTCTTGAAGCTCATCAAGAGAATGCCAAGAGTGTGAAAAGCAGTCATCAAAGCAAAAGGTGGCTACTTTGAAGAACCTAGAATATAAGACATATTTTCAGTTGTTTCACACTTTGTTGTTAATTATATAATTCCACATGTGTTAATTCATAGTTTTGATGCCTTCAGTGTGAATGTACAATTTTCATAAGCATGAAAATACAGAAAAATCTTTAAATGAGAAGGTGTGTCCAAACTTTTGGTCTGTACTGTATATATGTATGTGCATATCCAAATGTATTTACATTATTTAAGCAAAAAGGAAAATTTATATATGTATGGAACTATGCCTATCCAAATCATAGGATGAACAGTAAAAGTGATCACCATACAATATCAAATGTCATAATGCAAAAAAGAATACAGAAATAAGTTCATAAAAAGTTTAATTTGTGCATATTATTACGTACTGTGATGGATCAACCCCGTACTCCAAGATTTTGCCACATGGGGGTTGTCGTAGCGCCTATGCAGCTAATGGGACATAATGTTATAAAGTGGGGTGAATATTGTGGATCACATATTGTTGGACATTTTGTGATGTGACCGAAGCACTCCTGGCCCCCACCTTCCTGTGCTCACTTAGCAGTGGCAAACAGACAATGTGCTGATTAATGGGTTGTTGCATAACTGCTGTCTGGGAGCCTACTGTGGGTATTATCTGGTGAGAACAATGGGTGCTAAAAATAGCCTGTGTGATTCTCTATAAAACCTGCTTGTGAGAATAAAAGTTAAGTTCATCTTGGAGACACTGTGCGATAGTCATATTTTATATGTCCCAGTGTAAGATAAGCTTTTCCATGTCAGGGGCCTACAGAAGAAGATTGGACATCTGCGGATGGGGTAACTAGCTCCCATCACACTGGTGGCAGCGGTGGGATGCGGTCCATCTTCTTCAGGAGCCAAGGACTGAATGGAAGACATCTACCAGAAGCTAAAGAGGAATACGTTGAAGGACCTTGTGGAAGCTCGAGGGTTAACCGCCAGCAACAAAACCAAAGCGGATTTGATAGCAGCCATTATGGAGCTCAACAACGCAACTACCTCCAGTGGGAACGAGGAAGAGACTGAATTCCAGAGGGAGGTAAAGAGCAGACTGGCACTTTATGCTCCCAACCCGGCAGTACAGATCATAGATAAGGTGATGGCTGATGTGCGTACTGATCTAGATAAAAAGATGGAGATGGAGAGGGCAGAGCGGATGGAGCTAGCCAGGATGGAGATGGCAGAGCGGACCAAGATAGAGCTAGCCAAGATGGAGATGGCAGAACGGAGAGAGGAGATACAGCGAGCAGGGGGAGCCCTGGCTTCCTCCCCGGTACCAGCAGGGGTAAGCCACAAAAAGATCCAATACAATGCCTTCCGACATTGGGGGAGGAAGAGGAAGACATTGATGGCTTTCTCCAGGACATTGAGCGGCAGTGTACCCTTCATAAAGTGGAGCCGGAGGATTGGGTCCAGATTCTGGCCAGCAAGCTGACAGGCTGGGCAGCGGATGCCTATCGCACTGTATCGGATAAGGACTGTATGGACTATAAGCGAGTCAAAGAAGTGATCTTGGCCCGGTATGCACTAACACCTGAGGCATACCGTCAAAAGTTCCGCAAAACCACAAAACGGGAAACGGATACCCATGCTGAATGGGCCTGTAAACTATGGCGGTCACTGCTACAGTGGGTACAAGGTAGCAAAGCAGACATGAAGGAGGACGTCCTACAGCTCATCGCGTTAGAACGATTCTTTACTGGGTTAACTCCCGAGACGCAAGAATGGCTTCGGGACCGACGACTCTTGAGGAGGCCGCATGGCTGACCGATGAACATTATGATGCCAGGAGGGCCCAATTGTCAGGGTCCAAAACTGTCTCAAGGGGCCCTCCCATGGGTCTGGAGGCCCCTAAACCACAGAAGCTTGGCGGGGGACCCACCAATACCCCGGGCCTACCAGAGTCCTCCTGGGGTGCGATGCCACACCTGCCATCAGCTGGGTCACCTGCAGAGACACTGTCCCAACCGGACCCAGCGCACCCAGTGGCCAAAACCGAAAACGACTACCTTCAACCGGGCCGCTATACACTGCTACCAAGGTGAAGCCGACCCGGCATCGGTGTCTATGGCTAATTATGGGATGGAAGAGATAGAGGGAGTGCTGCATGAACTGGACCCTGTGCAGGCAGCCCAGGCGGATAATCGACAACAACATCGACAGTCGGTGTGGATTAATGGTAAACGGCTGCAAGAGATTCCGGAGCTACTCTGACCCTTGTGAAGTCGCATCTCGACCAAGACCAAAAGACGGGTCGGACAGTGGCGGTCCGTGTAGCAGGGGGAGCCATACATTGACAGCCCACGGCCAAGATTCACCTGAACTGGGGGGTCGGGGATGGCCTTGTCGAGGTCGGCATGATGAAGGATTTGCCTGCAGACGTCCTGCTGGGAAATGACTTGGGGCCCATGTTGTCTTCCTTCTCGGTCGCCCCCCTGGCTGAGACATATCCTGTGACTACCCGGAGACAAGCTCGAGCTGCGGAGGCGGAATCACACTCGGAGGAGGCCCAGGTAAGACACTACAGCCCTTCACGTATTCCCATAGCCAGACACATTTCATGGGACACCCCAGCAGAATTTAGGAGGGAGGTACTAGAGGATCCCTCATTGCAGGGGTATCGCGGGAAGGCATAAGAGGGGAGAGGGGTACTGGAAGGTGAACAGTTTATATGGCATCAGGGACTCCTCTACAGGGTTACAGAGCAAACTCACTCAGGGACGAGCCCCACTGTAAAACTACAGCTAGTAGTTCCCAAAAAGTATAGGCAGGAGTTGCTGCGAATCTCTCATGACATACTCTTGGCGGGGCACCTCGGAGTCAGCCGCACCAGGCATCGTCTGACACAAAACTTCTTTTGGCCAGGGGCATCCCATGATGTTCGTCAGTACTGCCAGACCTGTGACAGTTGCCAGCGCATTGGCAAGAGGGGAGATCGCTGCAAGGCCAAATTACACCCCCTTCCCACTGTGGAGGAGCCATTTAGCCGAGTAGCGGTCGATCTGATAAGGCCGTTAGCCAAACCCAGTCCATCAGGGAAAAGGTATATATTGACAGTGATAGATTACGCCATGCGGCATCCAGAGGCAGTTGCCTTACCTAACATACTGGCAGAGACGGTGGTGGCTGCCCTGCTCCAGGTTTTCTCACGGGTTGGATTTCCCCGGGAGATTATCTCGGATCAGGGCACCCAATTTACGGCAGAGGTGACCAGCCAACTGTGGAGACTGTGTGGTGTAAAGTCCATTAGAAGTGCCTCATACCACCCGCAAACCAACGGGTTGTGTGAGCGCTTTAACGGAACGTTAAAACAACACATTGGGACGTTCACCCGGACCTACAGGGACTGGGAGAAATTCTTGCCGCACCTCCTGTTCGCCTATCGGGTGGTGCCCCAAAAATCTACGGGGTTCTCCCCATTTGAACTGTTATATGGGAGGCGGGTGAGGGGGCCCCTAGACTTAGTGCAAGAGCTCTGGGAAGGGGAGGAAACCATAGCAGGAACCCCTATCGTGCCCTTCGTGCTGGAACTCCGGGACCGCCTGCAGGAGTTGACTCAGGCTGTGCGTGTGAACATGCAGGCGGCCCAACGGCGCCAGCACATATGGTACGATCAGAGGGCTAGAGAACGCACCTTCGAGATAGGACAGAAGGTCCTGGTACTAGAACCGGTTAGGCAGAACAAATTCCAGGCCGCATGGCAGTGGCCTTACCGCGTAGTGGGGAAAATAGCCGACACCACCTACAATGTCGCCGATTGTGACGACCCCAGGGTTATCCGCATGTTCCACGTGAATACGCTGAAGCCCTACCGGGAGTGCCCTGAAGAGGTAGCTGCCATCTGCGCACCCGAAGCAGAGGATTTAGCCGGACTCCCCTTGCCTGATGTCTTAGGTGAGAAGACTCAGTCGAAAACCGAGGACCAGGTACACTTAGGAGAAAACCTAGGGGCCCGGGAGAGAGAGCAGGCTGAGACATTGCTAAGGCAGCGGCAGAGGATGTTCTCAGAGAGACAGGGGTTCACCCGACTTGCACAACACAAGGTTGAGACACAAGATCAGACCCCCCTGAGACAACCCCCCTTCCGCGTCCCGGAGTCTGTATGAGAAGGGATGCGACAAGAGATACAGGAGATGTTGCGTTTAGGGGTCATTGAGGAGTCAGATAGTCCATGGGCGTCCCCTGTAGTGTTAGTGCATAAGAAAGATGGGACTACCCGGTTTTGTGTAGACTATCGCAAGCTAAATGAGAAAACTGTGACGGATGCGTATCCCATGCCGCGTGTGGACGAGTTGTTAGACAGGCTGGCTGGGGCAAAGTATTTGACCACCATCGATCTATGCAAAGGCTATTGGCAGATCCCCCTAAGTCCTGATGCTATTCCCAAGTCTGCATTTGTCACCCCGTTTGGCTTATTCCAGTTTCGGGTTATGCCATTTGGGATGAAGAATGCCCCCGCGACCTTCCAGAGGCTGGCTGACTGGCTTCTGGATGGTCTCCAGCTCTATGCTTGTGCCTACCTGGATGACATCGTCGTCTACAGCGCGACATGGGATGAGCATCTAAATCACCTAGAGACAGTATTGGATAGGATCCACAAAGCCGGAATCACTCTGAACCCCAACAAGTGTCACGTAGGCAAAGCAGAGATTCAGTATTTAGGACATTGGGTGGGGGGTGGAAAACAACGACCGGAACCCGCCAAGATTGAGGCGGTAGCCAAGTGGCCCACCCCACGTACTAAAACCCAAGTCATGGCCTTTCTAAGGACAGAGGGGTATTATAGGAAATTTGTCCCTAATTACAGCAGCATTGCCAAGCCCCTCACTGATCTGACACATAAGAACCTCCCCCGCCAGGTAACCTGGACCCCCGAGTGTGAGGAAGCCTTCCGCCAGCTAAAGGACGCTCTCACAAATACCCCGATATTGGCCGCACCCGATACAACTAAACGTTTCCTTGTTCACACAAACGCATCTATGTTTGGGTTGGGGGCAGTACTGAGCCAAGTCGGGCCGGACGGCCAAGAACACCCAATAGCTTATCTGAGTCGGAAATTACTGCCTCGAGAAGTCAGCTATGCGGCCGCCGAAAAGGAATGCCTGGCAGTAGTATGGGCTGCCAAGAAGCTCCAACCATATTTGTATGGAAGACAGTTTTCCCTCATAACGGACCATAACCCCCTGGTATGGCTTAATCGGGTCTCCGGGGACAATGCCAGACTACTACGGTGGAATTTGGCGCTACAACCGTTAGACTTCACCATCCACTATAGACCTGGCAAGCAAAATGGTAACGCCGATGAACTAAGCCGACAAACTGACCTGCTACCAACCTCATAAATCGTGGACCTCCTCCAGCTGATCCGTCAGGGAGCAGACTGGGTAGACCGATCCTGTCCGGGAAGGGGGAGCATTGTGACAGATCAACCCCGTACTCCCAAGATTTTGCCACATGGGGGTTGTCGTAGCACCTATGCAGCTAATGGGACATAACGTTATAAAGTGGGGTGAATATTGTGGATCACATATTATTGGACATTTTGTGATGTGACCGAAGCACTCCTGGCCCCCACCTTCCTGTGCCCACTTAGCAGTGGCAAACAGACAATGTGCTGATTAATGGGTTGTTGCATAACTGCTGTCTGGGAGCCTACTGTGGGTGTTATCTGGTGAGAACAATGGGTGTTAAAAATACAAGCAAAACCTGCTTGTGAGAATAAAAGTTAAGTTCATCTTGGAGACACTGTGCGATAGTCATATTTTATTTATCCCAGTGTAAGAAAAGCCTTTCCATGTCAGGGGCCTACAGAAGAAGATTGGACATCTGCGGATGGGGTAACTAGCTCCCGTCACACGTACTATCCAGAGGCACATCATCACCCCTTCCACATGCTTCAACGCACGTTTCGCTACCGATTCATTAGGAAATGAGGTGGAGGAGGAAGAGGCGATGTTTTATAGGGTGATTACAGCTGTGGTTACTTACAAATCAAGGACGCCATATTATCGGACTCCTCTACTGTCCCACGCGTCCGGATAGCCGTCCCGTCTGCGACGGAATGTGCATCACCGAAACACGACCAAAGGTCGCAGTTCAATGAAAACATCCCAGTATCGGGTACGAGAGCACACCGGAGCATGCGCAGTGTGGCGCACAGCGACCCAGCAGCCATATTAGAAAAGGGAAAAAGTGCGGGTCAGCATCAAAGTCTAAATATAATTATACGTGCCAAAATAGAATTGTATGAAATATAGAAAAAGTTCTATATAATATAGTTAATGCGTGCATACACAATATTATTTCTTATACAGTTATATGAAAAAGTTTGGGCACCCCTATTAATCTTAAGCTTAATGTTTTTTAAAAATTGGTGTTTTTGCAACAGCTATTTCAGTTTGATATATGTAATAACTGTTGGATACAGTAATGTTTCTGCCTTGAAATGAGGTTTATTGTACTAACAGAAAATGTGCAATCTTCATTCAAACAAAATTTGACAGGTACATAAGTATGGGCACCTCACCAGAAAAGTGACATTAATATTTAGTAGATCCTCCTTTTGCAAAAATAACAGCCTCTAGTCGCTTCCTGTAGCTTTTAATGAGGTCCTGGATCCTGGATGAAGGTATTTTTGACCATTCCTCTTTACAAAACAATTCCAGTTCAGTTAAGTTTGATGGTCGCTGAGCATGGACAGCCCTCTTCAAATGATCCCACAGATGTTCAATGATATTCAGGTCTGGGGACTGGGATGGCCATTCCAGAACATTGTAATTGTTCCTCTGCATGAATGCCTGAGTAGATTTGGAGCGGTGTTTTGGATCATTGTCTTGCTGAAAGATCCATCCCCTGCGTAACTTCAACTTTATCACTGATTCTTGAACATTATTGTCAAGAATCTGCTGATACTGAGTGGAATCCATGCGTCCCTCAACTTTAACTAGATTCCCGGTGCCGGCATTGGCCACACAGCCCCAAAGCATGATGGAACCTCCACCAAATTTTACTGTGGGTAGCAAGTGTTTTTCTTGGAATGCTGTGGTTTTTTGCCGCCATGCATAACGCCTTTTTGTATGACCAAACAACTCAATCTTGGTTTCATCAGTCCACAGGACCTTCTTCCAAAAAGAAATTGGCTTCTCCAAATGTGCTTTTGCATACCTCAGCCGACTCTGTTTGTGGCGTGCTTGCAGAAACGGCTTCTTTCGCATCACTCTCCCATACAGCTTCTCCTTGTGCAAAGTGCGTTGTATAGTTGACCCATGCACAGTGACACCATCTGCAGCAAGTTGATGCTGCAGCTCTCTGGAGGTGGTCTGAGGATTGTCCTTGACTGATCTCACCATTCTTCTCCTCTGCCTTTCTGATGTTTTTCTTGGCCTGCCACTTCTGGCCTTAACAAGAACTGTCCCTGTGTTTTTCCATTTCCTTACTATGTTCCTCACAGTGGAAACTGACAGGTTAAATCTCTGAGACAGCTTTTTGTATCCTTCCCCTGAACAACTATGTTGAATAATCTTTGTTTTAAGATCATTTGACAGTTGTTTTGAGGAGCCCATGATGCCACTCTTCAGAGGAGATTCAAACAGGAGAACAACTTGCAAGTGGCCACTTTAAGTAGCTTTTCTCATGATTGCATACACCTGGCTATGAAGTTCAAAGGTCAATGAGGTTACAAAACCAAAAAAAGTGCTTTAGTACGTCAGTAAAAAGTAGGTAGGAGTATTTAAAACAAGAAAATGATAAGGGTGCCCATACTTATGCACCTGTCAAATTTTGTTTGAATGCAGATTGCACATTTTCTGTTAGTGCAATAAACCTCATTTCAAGGCAGAAACATTACTGTGTCCAACAGTTATTACATATATCAAACTGAAATAGCTGTTGCAAAACACCAATTTTTAAAAAACATTAAGCTTAAGATTAATAGGGGTGCCCAAACTTTTTCATATAACTGTATAATGTGTATATGTAAAAGTGAATAAACACACTATAAACTCTCTATATGTACTGTACAATAAAGCCAACAATACATGTACAGTGCCTACAAGTAGTATTCAACCCCCTGCAGATTTAGCTGGTTGACACATGCGGAATTAACTTGGCATTGTGACATTTGTACTGTAGATCAGCCTGGAAGTGGGAAATGCACTGCAGCAAATTTTTTTTATTTTTTATTTATTATTTTTTTTAAAAATGTAAAAAGTTAATTCAGAGTGTCATTTATTATTCAACCCCTCAAACCACAAGAATTCTGTTTGGTCCCCCTAAAGTATTAAGAAGTAGTTCAGGCACCAAGAATAATGAGCTTCACATGTGTGGATTAAAGATCTCTTTTGCCAGCCTTTTCTGACTATTTAAGACCCTCCCCAAACTTGTGAACAGCACTCAGACATGGTCAACATGGGAAAGACAAAGGAGCATTCCAAGGCCATCAGAGACAAGATCGTGGAGGGTTACAAGGCTGGCAAGGGGTACAAAACCCTTTCCAAGGAGTTGGGCCTACCTGTCTCCACTGTTGGGAGCATCATCCGTAAGTGGAAGGCTTATGGAACTACTGTTAGCCTTCCACGGCCAGGACAGCCTTTGAAAGTGTCCTCCCGTGCCGAGGCCAGGCTTGTCCGAAGAGTCAAGGCTAACCCAAGGACAACAAGGAAGGAGCTCCGGGAAGATCTCATGGCAGTGGGGACATTGGTTTCAGTCAATACCATAAGTAACGTACTCCACCGCAATGGTCTCCATTCAAGACGAGCCCGTAAGGTACCTTTACTTTCAAAGCGTCATGTCAAGGCTCGTCTACAGTTTGCTCATGATCACTTGGAGGACTCTGAGACAGACTGGTTCAAGGTTCTATGGTCTGATGAGACCAAGATCGAGATCTTTGGTGCCAACCACACACGTGACATTTGGAGACTGGATGGCACTGCATACGACCCCAAGAATACCATCCCTACAGTCAAGCATGGTGGTGGCAGCATCATGCTGTGGGGCTGTTTCTCTGCCAAGGGGCCTGGCCATCTGGTCCGCATCCATGGGAAGATGGATAGCACGGCCTACCTGGAGATTTTGGCCAAGAACCTCCGCTCCTCCATCAAGGATCTTAAGATGGGTCGTAATTTCATCTTCCAACAAGACAACGACCCAAAGCACACAGCCAAGAAAACCAAGGCCTGCTTCAATAGGGAAAAAGTCAAGGTGTTGGAGTGGCCTAGTCAGTCTCCTGACCTTAACCCAATTGAAAACTTGTGTAAGGAGCTCAAGAATAAAGTCCACATGAGACACCCAAAGAACCTAGATAACTTGGAAAAGATCTGCATGGAGGAGTGGGCCAAGATAACTCCACAGACCTGTGCCGGCCTGATCAGGTCTTATAAAAGACGATTATTAGCTGTAATTGCAAACAAGGGTTATTCCACAAAATATTAAACATAGGGGTTGTATAATAATTGACCCACACTTTTATGTTTAAAATTTAATAAAATTCAACTGAGCAACATAACTTTTTGGTTTGTAAGATTTATGCTTCTGTTCATAAAACCTACTCTCGTTTGCAGTTTGAAGGCTCTAACTTATTTGCATCTTATCAAACCAGCTAAATCTGCAGGGGGTTGAATACTACTTGTAGGCACTGTATATATGTTTATTCAATCAAATGCACTATGATATATATTGATTATATTATTCGATTGATAATAAGGACAAGACACTGAAGATGAGAATATACCAAAAATCCTAGTGTATACTTAAAGAAAACTCGAAAATCCCCACTGTTCATTTAAACCTCTGGGGGTCATACTTCTTAGAGTGGTGATCCATTTACTTTTTTATTTATTATTTATTTATTCAATCTGGGCCGGCTTTTTGGCTAGATTTTCCCTCCTATTCCCAGGATACAGGCGGGCAATCCCTTTGACACATAAGAGATGACATTGATGAGGGTAGCAATTCCGAAACTGTCTCGCCAAAGGTTTAGGTTGAGAAATAGCACCCACCTCATCTTGACAGATTTTCTCCGCTGCCCTAATATTTTTGATGTGTTCCAAAGCTCCCGAGTTGTCATACCAATATAGAGGAGGCCACAGAAACATGTGGCTTGATAGATGACCATAGATGTTCTACAATTAATGAAATACAGAATCTTGTAAGCCTACTCACCCATCGAATCCTGAAAGGTATTCGTTTTTTCAATATATCTGCACTCTTTGCAGTTGCCACACTTCCATGTGGCCCTTTGAGACAAATATACATTGCTCAAAAAAATAAAGGGAACACTTAAACAACAGAATATAACTCCAAGTAAATCAAACTTCTGTGAAATCAAACTGTCCACTTCGGAAGCAACACTGATTGACAATCAATTTCACATGCTGTTGTGCAAATGGAATAGACAATAGATGGAAATTATTGGCAATTATCAAGACACCCTCAATAAAGGAGTGGTTCTGCAGGTGGGGACCACAGACCACATCTCAGTACCAATGCTTTCTGGGCTGATGTTTTGGTCACTTTTGAATGTTGGTTGTGCTTTCACACTTGTGGTAGCTTGAGACGGACTCTACAACCCACAGAAATTGCTCAGGTAGTGCAGCTCATCCAGGATGGCACATCAATGCGAGCTGTGGCAAGAAGGTTTGCTGTGTCTGTCAGTGTAGTGTCCAGAGGCTGGAGGCGCTACCAGGAGACAGGTCAGTACACCAGGAGACGTGGAGGGAGCCGTAGCAGGGCAACAACCCAGCAGCAGGACTGCTACCTCCTCCTTTGTGCAAGGAGGAACAGAAGGAGCACTGCCAGAGCCCTGCAAAATGACCTCCAGCAGGCCACAAATGTGCATGTGTCTGCACAAACAGTTAGAAACCGACTCCATGAAGGTGGTATGAGGGCCCGACGTCCACAGATGGGGGTTGTGCTCACAGCCCAACAACGTGCAGGATGCTTGGCATTTGCCACTGAGCACCACGATTGGCAAAGTCGCCACTGGCACCCTGTGCTCTTCACAGATGAAAGCAGGTTCACACTGAGCACATGTGACAGACGTGACAGAGTCTGGAGACGCTGTGGAGAGCAATCTGCTGCCTGCAACATCATTCAGCATGACCGGTTTGGCAGTAGATCAGTAATGGTGTGGGGTGGCATTTCTTTGGAGGGCCGCACAGCCCTCCATGTACTTGCCAGAGGTAGCCTGACTGCCATTAGGTACCGAGATGAGATCCTCAGACCTCTTGTGAGACCATATGCTGGTGCGGTTGGCCATGGGTTCCTCCTAATGCAGGACAATGCCAGACCTCATGTGGCTGGAGTGTGTCAGCAGCTCCTGCAAGATGAACGCATTGAAGCTACGGACTGGCCCGCCCGTTCCCCAGACCTGAATCCGATTGAGTACATGTTGGACATCATGTCTCGCTCCATCCTCCAACGTCACGTTGCACCACATACCGTCCAGGAGTTGGCGGATGCTTTAGTCCAGGTCTGGGAGGAGATCCCACAGGAGACCACCTGTAACCTCATCAGGAGCATGCCCAGGCGTTGTAGGGAGGTCATACAGGCACGTGGAGGCCACACACAATACTGAGCCTCATTTTGACTTGTTTTAAGGACATTACATCAAAGTTGGATCAGCCTGTAGTGTGTTTTTCCACTTTAATTTTGGGGGTGACTCCAAATCCAGGCCTCCATTGGTTAATAAATTTGATTTCCATTGATGATGTGTGTGTGATTTTGTTGTCAGCACATTCAACTTTGTACAGAACAAAGTATTCAATGAGAATATTTCATTCATTCAGATCTAGGATGTGTTATTTGAGTGTTCCCTTTATTTTTTTGAGCAGTGTATATGAAGATGTATCAGGTACATGATGACTATGAACTAGTATATCACGTAGTGTCTTATTACATTTAGCCATAATCAATGGACGATTTAATAGAAAAGGAAGTATTGTCTGATCCTGTTGGAGAATTAGCCAAAATTTGGAGATGATATTAGTAATTTCCTTCCACCTCGAATGATAATTCGTGATGAATCGAACATGCCCATCAGATTCCTTTTTCTTTTTAGTAATGAGAAGATATTGTCTATTGGCGTGTTTGGCCCGATAGTAGGTCTGTTGAATAATTTCCATTTTGTACCACGTTGTAAGTATCTACTGGTCATATCACATGCCTATTCTTCAAAAGCTTTGTTTTGGTCACAAATACGATGTGCCCTAATAAATTGTCCGGACGGCATTGCCTGTATTACATGTGCCAGACGACTGATTTGGCATGCAAGAAAGCATTGGCACTAGTAATCTTGTGATAAATATTTGTATGCAACTGTCCATGGTCATCAACATGAATATCCAAATCCAGAAAATCAATTTTCTTTTGATCAATATGATGGGTTAGCTTAATATTCAATGCATTGTCATTTAGATATTTTAAGAATTTTTCAAGTTCCTCATGGGAGCCCTGCAAAATAAACAACACATCGTCTATGAATCTCATCCAAGATATCACTGATCCCAATGACGTATGTTCAATGTTCTGGAATCGGATGTATTCACACTCCCAAAATCCCAAGGAGAGATTGGCGTAAGATGGGGCCCAAGCCGCGGCCATTGCCACCTCTTTCTTCTGTTAGGTAGTATTGATCTTTGAACACAAAATTATTATATAACAAAATGTATTCTGTTACGAATCCGGGTGGTGGAACCTCTGTGCTGTGATGCAAGGAGGGATCAGAGGGGCGTAACTAATTGCCTACCCGGACCGACCCTGGCCACACAGCGGCTTAGTCGACTCTGTGAACCAAGGAGGGACCGGGAAGGTGAACCAGGTGCCACTCTGGGACCGACCTTGTGAGAGCAGGCGACTCCCATGGGACTGATGGCTGAAGCTGAAAGGCACAGCGGATGAGCACGGCCGGTTGACAGGCGGGCACGGCTGATAGACAGGCTGGCGGGCACTGGGACCTTCAAGGTAGAGGTGAAGATGCTGGAGCTGTCCTAGGTAGAAGTGCTGAAACTGTTGTATCCAGAAGCAGCAGAGCTGTCCACTAGCGTGGTGCTGAATCTGGATGGCACTGCCCTCCAACGTTGTGGTATTGAACCAAATGTTACTATAACGTCCTGGCTACAAGCCGTCCACTGCTGTGGTGCTGAATCTAGACAGTATTGCCCAGATCAGAGCTGCCCACCGTTGTGGTGCTGAATCTAGGACTGTAGTGCCCAGAGGAGAGCTGCCAACCACTGTGGTGCTGAACCAGTACTATAGAAGGGAGAGAACACAGGAGCTCACCCCCGCTGCTGAGCAGAGATGCTAGATGTGCTGTAGCTGTCTTCTATTGTCCCTCAGCAGATAGCATCATGCTATGAATGGGATGTGCTCTGTTATATCCCTGCAGCTTGTAGATCAGGAATCAGGGCTTCAGTGTGCGTCACCTGAATGACAGCAGTCTGGCACCACCAATGCTGCTATGCGGCACATTGCGCCCTTTACTACTGCCTGCGATGTAAAACCCCTTCTGATTGGAGCCCATGGATCTGTGATTGGTTATTGAAGACACACCCTCGTACATGGTGGACTTGTCTGTTCCCTTTAAACATATGAGCGGTTCTCACATGTTGTGGCTGATGTCTGATAACATAAGTGCTATCCCCTCATTCTGTATCACTGCAGCTGTCATCTGATGGGCGGCTGATGTATTCCATCACTATAGTACGGGTGAGATCACAGCCTTCTGTAGGAACAAAACACCATCTCATCCGTGTCATGTACAGAAGCATGTCACTATGCAAGTCGCCCCCGTACTCCTAAACATCAGCAATAAAGCAGGAAGGAGTGTGTCACTGAATGCAAGATGTGACGAGATAAAACCAACCTTGTAAGGCTACATGCGTAGTGGTCATAGCCACCTCCAGTTACTGTCACATAAAATTCCTGGTGCCACTGATAAAGGAGGGGAGATCTCCGTAATACGGTATCTGTGCACGTTTAGTCCACCAGTGTCTGGAAGGAACGTTGAGCTCAGCTATGCTGCTCATGAGAGCGCAGGGTCCTAATGTCCACCATTACCACTCCATTCTTAGTCTAATTTTACATATCATTTCATCAATGTGTTTCATCTGACATTAACCTTATTCATTATATTTTCAATTAAACACTTTATTAATAATATCTAAAGATTTAAAAAAAGATAAGTATATGATAAACTATATGTCGGTTGCGAATAAATGTACTAATGAATTTACTCTGCATCTCAAGTGTCATATCTACAGTGCCAAAGGTTTCCTTTCTGGATCTTATTGATATTCCTTCTATGCACTACATCTTCTAATTAGGAGTGCGAAACTTCTAACGCTTTACACTATGATAAACTGATATATATAAGTACTCGTATATACACTATTTGGACAAAACTTATAACAGCGAAGTACTGTTCATATAGTTAAGTGGCTTGGCAACGGTACAGGAGATAAGATGAGAATAATAGGTTTAGTCTTTAGGATAGGGTTAATGGATAGAGACTGCAAGATGTCGGTGAGTGACACGAAAGAGTGAGACGGACCCGTCCCATCGTGTGCATAAGAAGGGCACGGTGGAAGAAAAAGAAACCATGCCCATTGCAGCAAGTCAAGGGAGAACGGGTGGAGACTCCCAGGAAACGGGCAGGTGAGCCAGAAGTGGCCTCCCCCAAGAATGGGCAGAGCAACGTAAGAGCACACCCACGGCAGAGTGGGCTGGGATCATTGTTGGTGAGGAGGTAAAGTGGCAAGAGAAGATGGAGTGCTACCGTTTACCTATTGAAAGTGATGGTCGGTGCCACGGCATTATGCTCCGCGGTGGGCCCGGAAAGGTCAAGTGGAAAAGGAAGATGACGCAGCTGGAGCAAGAGATGCAGCCGGGTGAACTGTCATCAGTAGAGGCACCAACGAAGGTCCAGGGAAGGCCCAGGAACCAATGCCTGACCTCAAGACAAAGGTTCGCCCGCAGTCCCCAAAACCAGAACCCGATTCCAAGGCGGAGGCAGCAGTATCAGCGTGGCCAAGATCCTGCGACCAGGCAGGGTGACTGAAAGCTATGCTGGCAGCCCTGGTGGTAAGTACACCTCAGCGTCCTGGAATGTTATCAGCCTGTGAAACAGTCCTCATCCCCCGGCCACAGCAGTACATGGAAGAGACACCAGCCCTGGACCCTGTTAAGGCCAGATGGGTGGTGAAGGTCATTGAGGGTAAGAAGGAGTGGGAGAAATGGGTGAGGGCCCAACTCGAGCACCCAGGAGGTGGTGAAGTTGACCCGCCCAGGGGTGAAATGGGGGGAAACTTGGTACCCGGGCCTTTACCTTCTTTGTAGGATGTCACGGCAGTCGGCTCCCGGGCCCATCCTCTGGGGTCGCTCTTTAAAAGGGGGTTTGTTAACAGTTTGTCTCGTGATGCCACCTGTGGTTCCCGGTAATGAATACCGGCGCTGCTGCAGACCCCCGGGGGTGATGGGATGGCAGCTGGGATGTTTCTGCTCCCCACAGGTGGAGCGGGCCCCCGGGGAAGGGTAGTTACAGATGGTAATGCTGGGCGTTGTAGTGCAGGCGCGGTAGCATGATGGAAATAACTGACAGAGACAGTGGAGTGCAGTCATCCGAGTTTACTCACAGTTCTTTTTAGGTTCCTCCGCTACACTGTCCAGGTGTCAGACTCCCGCGTCGCACTGCGTTTGCCAGGCAGGGGTTCAGCAGTCCTTCAGGTAGATTAGAAGCACTTAATGGGACCCCCTTTCTTATGTTCCTTCCTTGACTGACTTCCCGCGCTGTGTCTTCTCACTCCTACCCTGCGCTCCCCACACACAGTCCCGATCGGGTGCTCTGAAGTCCCTTCTGGGCAACCTGGAGTTCCCGAACCTACTTGATGCCCTTCACGGCGACTAGGGTGAGGCTGTGGCAACTGTACCATGGAAGTGCAGAAGCCTCCGGTTTTTCCAGCCAAGACCTGGAGTAACACGGCTGGTCCAGGGACCAGTTCCCTTTCTGCGGCCTGATCCCTCTGATTCTTGGCAGATTCGGGCGTATGGGTGCCGTCCTGCACTCACCGTACCCCCTGGGATCCATTCTGTTCCCGGAGAATTCCTCCCTTGCTCCCACTCCTCTCCTGGGCCTCTCTCACTAGGCCCACAATGGAGCAGAGCTCCTGAAGAGACTCTGCTCCCCTCCTCTCCTTGCTACTCACTGGCTGAACTGCACTGCTCCAACTAAGATGGCTTCCTTTTTTATGTCTAAGTGCTCCCCTGTTCTACGTCCTCCACCCACACCCACTACTGGTTCCCCCTCTCCTTGGTTTCCCCCACTGCAGCCAGGGACAGGGCAGCAAAAGAAGCGCATATTGCCCTTTCAGCCGGCCTGGAGTAGTGCAGTGTTGAGTGCAGGTGTTGGGGTCCCGGGCAGTAATAATCTTTAATAATAATAATAATAATAATAATCTTTATATAGCGCTAACATATTCCGCAGCGCTTTACATACATTATTGTCGCTGTCCCCATCGGGGCTCACAATCTAGATTCCCTATCAGTATGTCTTTGGAGTGTGGGAGGAAACTGGAGAACCCAGAGGAAACCCACACAAACATGGGGAGAACATACAAAGTCCTTGCAGATGTTGTCCTTGGTGGGATTTGAACCCAGGACCCCAGCGCTGCAAGGCTGCAGTGCTAACCACTGCGCCACCGTGCCGCCGGCAGTACTTCCTCCTTACCTGAGAGAAGGAGATGCCACACTTCTGGGTGAGGTGCAGTACCTCTGTGGCGACTGAACCCTCAGGGGTGCCACAAAGTCATTGACCAGATGACCAGATGTCACATCCAATATTTAAGCCCTCAGCGGGAAGATCATGTGCAGCAATGACTCCTCCACGGTTAGTACCACAGCCTCAGGCCTGACAGAGGCAGCGAGTATTGCGGCTGCAGTGTGCATTTTCAAGGGCCCCCACTGTATATGCTGTGCGTTGTCTTCCAGGTTCCAGAATGGTCGAGGATGACCATGTCCAAAGAGGGAATGTAAGAGTGATGGACTGTTCTGCAGCATTCCTACCCTTGAAGGCAATAATCCCTTTATGTGTACAGTGCCATGCGGTTTTACGAGTAATGTAAATAGCGATGTGTTTCTCTTACAGTGGCATGTAAAAGTTTAGGCCCCTTGGTAAAAAATTACTGTTATTGTGAACAGTAAAGCAAGTTGAAGATGAAATGATCTCTATAAAAGGGCTAAAGTTAAAGATGACACATTTCCTTTGCATTTTAGGCAAGAAAAAATCTTGTAATTTTTTACATTTTAAAAATTACACAAAGGAAAATGGGCTGATGCAAAAGTTTGGGCACCCTTGGAGATTTGTGTGCTCAGAAAACTTTGACCAAGGTTTCAGACCTTAATTAGCCTGTTAGAGTGCGTGCACATGGTCAGTAAACACTGCGGATTGGATGCAGCACACTTGCGCTGCGTGCAATCTGCAGCGCCCAGATGTTACAGCATAGTGGATGGGATTTATACAAATCCCATGTCCACTATGCGTCTCCGTGCTCCTGCAGCTCACCCGTGGAGACGGTCATGCAGTGCGTCTTCACAGACCGCAGCATGTCAATTTCTCTTGCAGAGACCCTAGTCTCCGCAAGAGAAATTATATCACTGTAATGTATAGGATGTGGTGAATCTGCATGGTTCATTGAACACATGCGGATTCACTTGCGTGCAACGCTTTGAACGCAGCATAAAGTATGCTGCGTTCAAAGCGCAGCCAACACCGACCATCTGCACATACCCTAAAGGTTGTTCACTATCATTAGGAAAGGCCAGGTGATACAAATTTCCCAACTTTATAAAAACCCAGCCTCCTCTAACCTTGTGCCAAAAAACAGCAGCCATGGGTTCTTCTAAGCAGCTGCCTAGCACTCTGAAAATGAAAATGGTGGAGGCCCACAAAGCAAGAGTAGGCTATAAGAAAATAGCAAAGCGTTTTCAAGTTGCAACCTTATTGACGGCATCGCTCGTCACTGCAGGAACGTCCTCAGGCTACTGTCAGTGAGTTCCAGCTGGCGTGCTGAGCAGTTACATACTCATGCAACCGCTCAACACACCAATCGGATGTAGCAGATCTGAGGATCATTGTTCGACATCATCAGTATGGATTATCTGCGGACAGGTGAGGATTACTTTGTTTTTTTATTTTTATGTGGATCTTAAGAAATGTGTAAAAGAGGGTCATTGAGTGTTTTTTTCAAACAAAGGTCTTTGCTCTGTGTGAGTTTTTTTACTTGAACTAATGGCGTTAGTAATCGGGATGTCTTATTCACGCCTCTCCATTACTAACCCCTGGGCTTGATGTCAGCAAACATCAAACAGCTGACATCAACCCCAAAACCATTACCCCACTTGCCAATGCACCAGGGCAAGTGGGAAGAGCTGAGAATAAGCACCAGAATTTCTGGGGTGGCTGAGGGCTCATGTTATTAGTCAGGGAGGAGGCCAATATCCATGGTCCCTTCCCAGCCTTTTAATATCAGCCTGCAGGTGTCTGTTTAGCCTTTGCTGGTTATTAAAACTACGTGGGACACCACATAATTTTTTGGGGGATACCCCCTTTTTAATACCATTAAAGGCTAAGCAGACAGCTGTGAGCTGTTATTAATAAGCTGGGAAGATCCATGAATAGCGGCCCCTTCCCAGATTGCCCACTGCTTTCCCTCAGCTGTTAAGAAAATTAAATGGACCCCATCCCATTTTTTCAAAAATAAACACCTAAATTTGTAAGGATGTAAAACAACGCCAAAATGTAGACTAAACTATATATGAATAGACAATATAAGGTCCTAAGTTCCTGGGCTAAGTCATCACTGCTATGGCCCTACTTATGTATTTGAAGTCCCCCTTTCTCAAAATCTTTCTAATAAATTTAATTTCCCCAAGATTATTGTGAAAATCATATACAGTGGGTAAGGAAAGTATTCCAACCCCTTTAAATGTTTCACTCTTTGTTTCAGTGCAGCCATTTGGTAAATTCTAAAAAGTTCATTTTTTTTCTCATTAAAGTACACTCTGCACCCCATCTTGACTGAAAAAAAACAGAAATGTAGAAATCTTTGCAAATTTATTAATAAAGAACAACTGAAATATCACATAGTCATAAGTATTCAGACCCTTTGCTTAGTATTGAGTAAAAGCACCCTTTTGAGCTAGTACAGCCATGAGTCTTCTTGGGAATGATGCAACAAGTTTTTCACACCTGGATTTGGGGATCCTCTGCCATTCTTCCTTGCTGATCCTCTCCAGTTCCATCAGGTTGGATGCCGAACGTTGGTGGACAGACATTTGCAGGTCTCTCCAGAGATGCTCAATTGGGTTTAGGTCAGGGCTCTGGCTGGGCCAGTCAAGAATGGTCACAGAGTTGTTCTGAAGCCACTCCTTTGTTATTTTAGCTTAGTGCTTAGGGTCATTGTCTTCTTGGAAGGTGAACATTCGGCCAAGTTTGAGGTCCAGAGCACTCTGGAAGAGATTTTCATCCAGGATATCTCTGTACTTGGCCGCATTCATGTTTCCTTCAATTGCAACCATCGTCCTTTCCCTGCAGCTGAAAAACACCCCCATAGTATGATGCTTCCACCACCATGTTTCACTGTTGGGATTGTATTGGGCAGGTGATGAGCAGTGCCAGGTTTTCTCCACATATACCGCTTAGAATTATCACCAAAAAGTTCTATCTTTGTCTCATCAGACCAGAGAATCTTACTTTTCTCATAGTCTGGGAGTCCTTCATGTGTTTTTGAGCAAACACTATGTGGGCTTTTATATGTCTTGCACTGAGGAGAGGCTTCTGTCGGGCCACTCTGCCATAAAGGCCCGATTGGTGGAGGGCTGCAGTGATAGTTGACTTTGTGGAGCTTTCTCCCATCTCCCTGCTGCATCTCTGGAGCTCAGCCACAGTGATCTTGGGGTTCTTCTTTACCTCTCTCACCAAGGCTTTTCTCCCATGATTGCTCAGTTTGGCTGGACGGTCAGGTCTAGGAAGACTTCTGGTGGTCCCAAACTTCTTCCATTTAAGGATTATGGAGCCCACTGTGCTCTTAGGAACCATGAGTAATGCAGAACTTCTTTTGTAACCTTGGCCAGATCTATGCCTTGCCACAATTCTGTCTCTGAGCTCCTTGGGCAGTTCCTTTGAGTTCATGATTCTCATTTGGACTGACATGCACTGTGAGCTGTGAGGTCTTATATAGACAGGTGTGTGCCTTTCCAAATCAAGTCCTACCAGTTTAATTAAACACAGCTGGACTCCAATTAAAGAGTAGAACCATCTCAAGGAGGATCACAAGGAAATGGACAGCATGTGACTTAAATATGAGTGTCTGAGCAAAGGGTCAGAATACTTATGACCATGTGATATTTCAGTTTTTCTTTTTTAATAAGTTTGCAAAAATTTCTACATTTCTGTTTATTTCAGTCAAGATGGGGTGCAGAGTGCACTTTAGTGAGAACAAAAATGAACTTTTTAGAATTTACCAAATGACTGCAATGAAACAAAGAGTGAAAATGTAAAGGGGTCTGAACACTTTCCGTACCCGCTGTATCCTTGAACATTACATTTAACTACCTTTTTGTATAAGGTGGCAAAGAATAAAACAAGCAGATAGGAAAAAACAAACTTAATTTATTTAAAAAATGATCAAAAAGAAATATTTCTGTCATGCGCCAAAACATGCAAAATAAAGCAAATAAACATTACAAATTATAATAAGGTGCAGAACTGTAATCAGGGCCAGGACTGGGTGCTGAAAAATGTGGGGGGATCAGCAACATGAGTAAGTGAGGGAAGTGGAATAAAGGGTAGAAATACACCATGGTGCGGAGGGTTTGGTAGGTATGGCCGGTCCGTGGAACTAGATTTGCTGCCAACTATATCCTAATTTGGAAGGCGGCTCACAGCAGGTTCAAGATGATATAAGTATGGCAAATACAAACGGTATATTAGGATTGTCTGAATATGGGTTATTTTGTAGGTGAGGTTTAACACAAATAACTATTGAAGCCAGAACATTATGTGTCTAATTTTTTTCCAAAACATATCGCCATCAAAAGCGAAAATTAGGCAAGCCAGAATAAACACAAAAAAAAGACAAAGAAAAGTCACCATCATACTAGCAGTCAAGGGCGGGCTGGGCTGCAGAGGGGCAAATGCCCCCCCAGACCAGTTCCCAAGCAGCTGCTCAGGGCTGCCAGGGGACTGCACTGTACCTTTAAATATGTTCAGCTGCCGACCCGACCACATGGCAGAGATGCAGATACACCCCCTGCACGCTGTGTGGCTGAGTCTGCTGAAGTGATGTCACACAGCGAACCTGGAACTGATTCAGTCAGCCGGACAGGAGCCTGTGGATCGGAGACTTCAGTGGTCTCAGTCAGTATGAGGTCAGGGGGTCTGCAGTGAGGGGGAAGCGGGACTGTGCTCACCTTCTCATAAATCCACCCAGGATTCTATATTGTCCAATCAGAGGGCCAGCTGCTGGGGCTCCGTGTGAGTTATTGCAGGAGGCTGAACTTTCATGCAGATTAGGGTCCTCCTGTCAGTGCAAAAAGTTCAGTCTGGTGCAATAAATCACACTTAGTCCCAGCAGAGACCACAGACATCACAATACAAGACCCTGCACCAACTGATTACAGCTGAACCTACAGCACCTCATATTCTACTATATGGCCCCATATATAATATGTGAGGTCCTGTAGGCAGGTCCAGGTGTGTTCAGTAATAATAATCTTTATTTTTATATAGCGCTAACATATTCCACAGCGCTTTACATACATTATCGTCGCTGTCCCCATCGGGGCTCACAATCTAGATTCCCTATCGGTATGTCTTTGGAGTGTGGGAGGAAACTGGAGAACCCGGAGGAAACCCACGCAAACACGGGGAGAACATACAAACTCCTTGCAGATGTTGTCCTTGGTGGGATTTGAACCCAGGACCCCAGCGCTGCAAGGCTGCAGTGCAGTGTATATCCCTGTACATAATATACCACATCTAGTATACAGATTAGCCTATCATCTACTGTGATACACACATCAGATGTTTTAAAAAAATACACATTACTATACAACATCAGATGTCTATAGTGACAGTATATTATATACTAGTCATGTATTCTAATATATATTGTATGCATGTGGTATACTGTGCGAACAGATGTTATGTACAGGTAATGTGTGTATAGTATATCTGAACTCTACCCATGTCTGGTATATATAATACTGTAACTACAAAGTTCAGCCCGCGGACTGAGACAGCCGAAGGGCTGAAAACTGTGGTGCACGGGCCACACCATACTCTCCCCTATCCCAATATCACTGCTATCTGCAGTGTGGTGAATACATTGGTGGAAGACGGAGCCACTGGCTCCTACTTCCACAGATCAGCTTTTGCGACTGACACAGCCAACATGATGCCATCACGACATCACATCTGCTGTGTGGAGAGTCAGTGCACCGGAGAAAAGAACAGACCGCGGGGGAATGAGAGCGAGGTGAGTATGTCTTCTTTTTTTTTCTCGTATGTGCATGGAATGTGTGCCTGCATATAGGGGGCTATGTGAGGACTCATACTGTATATAGGAGGCTATGTGAGGGCTCATATAGTATATAGGAGGCTATGTGAGGGCTCATATAGTATATAGGAGGCTATGTGAGGGCTCATATAGTATATAGGAGGCTATGTGAGGGCTCATATAGTATATAGGAGGGTATGTGAGGGCTCACATTGTATAATGGAGGTTATGTGAGGCCTCACACTGTATATAAGAGGTTATGTGGGGCCTTACAATGTATATAGAAGGCTATGAGGGAATCATACTGTATATAGGAGGCTATTTGAGGGCTCATATTGTATATAGAGAGACTATGTGGGGGCTCACACTGTATATAGGAAGCTATGCGGATCTCATAATGTATATAAGAGGCCACGTGGGGTCTGACAATATATAGAGAGGCTATGTGGGGACTCACATTGTATAAAGGAGGCTATGTGGGACTCATACTGTACATAGGAGGCTATGTGGCGGCTAATAATATGTATACAGTAGAAGGCTATGAGGACTCATACTGTACATAGGGGGCTCATACTATATATAGGAGGCTATATGCGGGCTCATACTGTACAAAGGAGGCTATGTGGCGGCTCATAATATGTATAGGAGGCTATGTGGGTCTCATTGTATATAGGGGGCTATGTGGTGGCTAATACTGTATATAGGATGGAATATGAGGGCTCACACTGTATATAAGGGCTATGTGGTGGCTTACACTGTATATAGGGGCTATGTGGGGTGCATACTGTATGTAGGAATAATGTCTGTAATCTGCTGTGGAATTAATAGCACTATATACTATACTTTTCAGATTATAGTATGCACTTTTCGCCTCCAAATTTTTTTGGGAAAATGGGGGTACGTCTTATAATCTGAATGTAGTTTACCAGGGCATTTGGGAGTGGCATTTTAGGGTCGCTGCAGCAGGAAGCTGGTGACGGCAGGAATGAGGCGATGCTGCGGGCCCCAGGCTGGGAAGGTGGGTGTCTGGCTGTGCGACGGGCTCTGTGCTTTCACAAAATGTCGGAGGAGCCCCCGCACTTTCCATGGTTTTCAATGCGGTGAACTTGGGGAAAAAAGGCCACCAGAGGCGGCGCATGTGCGGATTGAGATCGTGACACCGAGATCTTTTCTCCCGAGGTCTCAACCTAAGCATGTGCCGCCTCCGGTGGCCATTTTCCCTAAGTCTACAGCATTGAAAACCACGGGAAGTACAGGGGATCCGCCGGCATTTTGTGAAAGCACGGAGCCCGGCTCATCGTCGAACATCCCCCTCCCAGCCTGGGGTCCACAGCATCACCCCACTCCTGCCGCTGCCAGCTTCCTGGAGCAGCGACTCTGCTCCACCACAGCAGCCCCCTTCCCTGGGTAATCTACCGTAAAAGCAGACTATAAGAAGCACCACCATTTTATTAAAAACATTTTTTTCCTATTTTTCTCACCAAAATTTGGGGTGCGTGTTATGATACGGTGCATTTTATAATCTGCAAAATATGGTTAGTAAAATAAATAAATAAATAGGGAGCTGTGTGGGGGCTCATACTGTATACAGGGGGCTGTGTGTGTGCTCATATGGTATATAGGGGGGCTGTGTGGGGGCTCATACTGTATACAGGGGGCTGTGTGTGTGCTCATATGGTATATAGGGGGGCTGTGTGTGGGCTCATACTGTATACAGGGGGCTGTGTGTGTGCTCATATGGTATATAGGGGGGCTGTGTGGGGGCTCATACTGTATACAGGGGGCTGTGTGTGTGCTCATATGGTATATAGGGGGGCTGTGTGGGGGCTCATACTGTATACAGGGGGCTGTGTGTGTGCTCATACTGTATACAGGGGGCTGTGTGTGTGCTCATACTGTATACAGGGGGCTATGTGTGTGCTCATACTGTATACAGGGGGCTGTGTGTGTGCTCATATGGTATATAGGGGAGCTGTGTGGGGGCTCATACTGTATACAGGGGGCTGTGTGTGTGCTCATATGGTATATAGGGGGGCTGTGTGTGTGCTCATATGGTATATAGGGGGATGTGTGTGGGCTCATACTGTATACAGGGGGCTGTGTGTGGGCTCATACGGTATACAGGGGGATGTTGGCATACTTAATTCTGCTCAATATTAAGTGATATAAATATTATTTTATATTAATTGTAGTTAATATTAATATTGAGCAGAACTAATTTCAGCCTTTCAGCCTATTGGTTCAGGCCCCCACAACAGTTACGTTCTCTCATGTGGCCCCTCTGGAAAATGAATTGCCCACCCCTGATATATACCATCATTTATTATCCAGTATATAGCATCTGATGTCTGTATAACAGTATGTCCTATATCCCATCACATATTCTCCTGTATACTGGATGTCATATACTGTGCACAGACATCAGATGGTGCAGAGAAGAAGAAGTGACTGGTGTAATATCTAATGGCTGTACTCAAGGTGTAATGTGCACTAGTTACATATTAGCCTGTAGGTGGTATAATATATATACTATAGGCCCAGACATCCCATATTATATACAGGATAATAGGAGGCGGGTATAATATCCAGAGCTAACAAGCCTCCCCTATTCCCTGGGCCTGTCCCGATTTGAGGGCTCAGTCCCGGCCCGGCTCAGCTCTTCTCCCGGCAGGGGCGCTGCTGGGCACTGGGCTTTTCCTCCAGACACGCAGGCTTTCCATGCTGTGTGTGACCCCTTGTAGCTCCGCCTCCCGCTCTCTGCTCCTCCCCGGCATCAGGGCAGAGGAATTCTACTGTGCAGAGACCGCACAGCATGAGGAGGTGAGGGGTCAGGAGGTGAGGGGTCAGGGGGCGGGGCCAAGTCTGCGGAGGACATGACAACAAGGTGCGGTCCTGAGGTGAGGGGGAGACCCGCAGCCTCTCCCATCTGTGGCTGCTGTTATTACAGGATGGGAGGGGGCTCATGCAATGTCACCAGCAGCTCTGCAGTCGGGACTAGGGGGGATGGGAAGGGGATTTAGGGACACTGCAGGGCTGACAGCTCTCCTGCGTACAGCCCATACTCTGCTGCTGATTGCAAACACCAGGCCCCACCACTGCCACTGGAGACATGATGGAGAAGAAGGGAATATATACATGTCATGTTGTGCCCGCTGTGTGTATGATGTCTGTGTGATGGTTGTGCCCGCTGTGTGTGATGTCTGTGTGATGGTTGTGCCCGCTGTGTGTATGATGTCTGTGTGATGGTTGTGCCCGTTGTGTGTATGATGTCTGTGTGATGGTTGTGCCCGTTGTGTGTATGATGTCTGTGTGATGGTTGTGCCCGCTGTGTGTATGATGTCTGTGTGATGGTTGTGCCCGCTGTGTGTATGATGTCTGTGTGATGGTTGTGCCTGCTGTGTGTATGATGTCTGTGTGATGGTTGTGCCCGCTGTGTGTATGATGTCTGTGTGATGGTTGTGCCCGCTGTGTGTATGATGTCTGTGTGATGGTTGTGCCCGCTGTGTGTATGATGTCTGTGTGATGGTTGTGCCCGCTGTGTGTGTGATGTCTGTGTCATGGTTGTGCCCGCTGTGTGTATGATGTCTGTGTGATGGTTGTGCCCACTGTGTGTGTGATGTCTGTGTGATGGTTGTGCCCGCTGTGTGTATGATGTCTGTGATGGTTGTGCCCGCTGTGTGTGTGATGTCTGTGTGATGGTTGTGCCCGCTGTGTGTGTGATGTCTGTGTGATGGTTGTGCCCGCTGTGTGTATGATGTCTGTGTGATGGTTGTGCCCGCTGTGTGTATGATGTCCGTGTGATGGTTGTGCCCGCTGTGTGTGTGATGTCTGTGTGATGGTTGTGCCCGCTGTGTGTATGATGTCCGTGTGATGGTTGTGCCCGCTGTGTGTGTGATGTCTGTGTGATGGTTGTGCCCGCTGTGTGTGTGATGTCTGTGTGATGGTTGTGCCCGCTGTGTGTGTGATGTCTGTGTGATGGTTGTGCCCGCTGTGTGTGTGATGTCTGTGTGATGGTTGTGCCCGCTGTGTGTATGATGTCTGTGTGATGGTTGTGCCCGCTGTGTGTATGATGTCCGTGTGATGGTTGTGCCCGCTGTGTGTATGATGTCCGTGTGATGGTTGTGCCCGCTGTGTGTGTGATGTCTGTGTGATGGTTGTGCCCGCTGTGTGTATGATGTCTGTGTGATGGTTGTGTCCGCTGTGTGTATGATGTCTGTGTGATGGTTGTGCCCGCTGTGTGTATAATGTCTGTGTGATTTTTAACATAGCGCTTTGAAATAGGCAGGGGTGGGAGATTAATTTTCCCAAGGGGCCACGTGAGAGACCGTGACTGTTGTGGAGCCCGAACCAATAGGTTCAAATTAATTCAGCTCAATATTAATATTAACTTATTAATTATATATTTTTTGTATATTTATATTATCACTTAATATTGAGCAGATTTAAGTATGCTGACATCCCCCTATATACAGTATGAGCGCCCACACAACCCCGTACATACAGTATTAGCACACACCACCCCTACCTACAGTATGAGCCCTCGCATAGCCCCCAATATACAGTAAGAGCCACCACAAGAAAGCCAGATGTTGTGTAATGAATCTACATAAAGATGAGAAAGTTCTGGCGGCTCCGACTGTGAATGAGGGAACAAAAAATAACCCTCAGGTCCCAACAAGAGATGAGCAGGACTCACAGATGAGGCCGCACTGCCCCGGAAGATAAGAGACTCATGGCCTCCAGTCCAGCCGCCAGGTAGCACTGACCCGGACCCCCGACTGGAGGCCCCGGAATCCATCTGCTCATCTCTAGTCCCAGCTGCCCTGGATACAGTGGACAGTCCTGGATTTGGGTCTGGGCCTTGCAGTCTCGGCCGTCTGCTGAATTTCCCTCACTACCAGCGCCCCTCTGACAACTCCTCCTGCCGGGCGAGAAAGATAATGGTAAATGGGCGTGGATTGGGGTGTGACCAGGGGCGAGGCCAAAATTTGCCGCACATAGCCTCTTTCTGTCCCCCTTTCTGTTCTTCAAAAGTTGAGAGGTATGAATATGTGATGTCTGTATCCCAGTATATCGCTTACCATCACATATTATGCTGTATACTGGATGTGATGGACTTTGATACAGGCATCCAATGTTATACAGAGGATAATCTGTCACTGGTGTAATATCTGATGTCTGTGCTCATAGTGTGGTATATAACTGTCACATGCTATTCTGTATGTAATATCTGATGTATGTAGTCATAATATATCTTATTCCAGTACAGATGAGCGAATTGATTCGCAGGACACTGGTCAAACAGTCCAGTCAGTAGTCTGTGGCCACCAGACCAGAGCCCCGCGAGCCTCCTCCTGCCTGCCGGCATCTCTGACTCCTCTTTTGATTATAGTCTTTGCATGATGTCATCTTTTTGGCGTGACACATACATGACATTGTGCCTGGCTACAAATCAAAGGCAGAGAAAGAGAATGGTGTCAGGTAGGAGGCTGTCAGGGCTCCTATCCAGCAGCCACTGAATATTCATCTGACCATTGGATCAGGGTCCTGCAAATGAAGTTGCTCATCTCTATATATCAGTCATATATTCTCCTATGTATATTGTATGTGGTATAATATGTTCACTGTGTGCACAGACATCAGATGGGACACACGTGATAATTAGTGACTCGTACATCATATACTATAATGTGGAGTTGACTTTTACATTGATGACTTGCTCGATCAAGTATGTAGGAAATAATACACAAAATAATAATTCCTAGGTATCTATCTGGCAGACCTGTGCTTATGTGTGGCCACCTTTAGGCTGTGTGCCCACTATGCGTTTTTTAAGCGTTTCCGCAACGGCAATTCCGCTGCAGAAACGCTTAAAAAACGCTTGGTAGAAGGTCTGCTATGTTCCCCAATGATAATCCGCATCTGCTGTGCACATGCTGCGGAAATTTCCGCTGCGGATTATCAATGCGGAAAAATCCGCCGCACTAACAATTATTTTGTGTAATCGCAGCGTTTTCACCGCCATTGACTTGCATTGAATTGCATAATATCCGCATGACTACATGTGCACATGCGGATATTTAGTGATTCAATGTGCGGATGGTACCCGGATTTGGAGAAGAAGAGACTCTCCTCCAGACCCGGGTACCATAGTACCTGTAAAAAAAAATAATTAAAATAAAAAATATACATTATACTTACCTTCTGATGGCCCCCGGTCTCCATAGCGATGCGTCCTGGCTTCCTGGCAGCTCATGATGGTCTAAAAGGACCTGCCATGACGTCATTTAGTCATGTGACGGGTCACGCGACCGCTGACGTCGGCGGTCGCTTGACCCGTCACATGACTAAATGACGTCATGGCAGGTCCTTTTACACAACCGTGAGACACCGGGAAGACCGGACGCATCGGATAAGGAGACCAGGGGCCGTCAGAAGGTAAGTATAATATTTATTTTTTGCCGTTCTTTTACGGTCACACTATATAAATCCATACCGGTTGCATGGATTTATATAGTGTGACCAAGTTGTCAAGCACTTTCCAAGTGATGCTAAAATCGCTTGCAAAGCGCTTGACAACCCGCATGCGGAAATGCATGTGAAGAGCGCTTCACTTCTGCTTGTCCCTGGCAGGAAAACTCATAGAATCCGCATGCGTTTTTTCTGCCAGGGAGATGCGGAAACGCTCTGGAAAAATTCTCAGCATTTCTGCATTGTGGGCACTTAGCCTTACTCTGTTTAGGAGTGTAGAAAAGCACAGCGTACCTTGGATTACTTGCATTACACCTCTAACAACCTAAATCCGTTTTGTAGTGGTCAGACATTGTACATATTATGCTTATGTATTACCAGTTTTAAATGCTCACCTGAACTGGACCAAGTGCTGTCATTTTTCTCCACGGGCAGCACTTAGACAATACGTTTGTGTGAATATAGCCTATGAAGCAGCTGGTAATAAACATGTTGAAGGGGTTTTCTGCGAACAAAAGTATATTTTAATCAATAGATCTTGGAATAATAATAACTTCCACAATTGGATGTGTTTAAATAAAATGTCCCTGTGCTGAGATAATGTTATAAATGTGCCCCTGCTGTGTACTGTGTAATGGCTGTGTCTGACTGTGCAGGAACATGGTCTGATCATACCACAGCTACTGGGCAGGGGGGGAAGCAAAAGAGTATATAGCATCGATTAAATCACTGCACACTCTAGTTTCAAGATGCAAACGATGGGTCAAAACGTTCATTTACTGTTGCATTATTCCCTGCACCTTAAATGTGTCTTATTGCATGTCTTCAAATAGACTTTAGTTTGCATCATGAAACTAGAATGTGCGGTGATTTAATCTACGCCGATTCTGGGGATTCCACATCCCGTGTACCTGCACCTTGACCTACAGACTGTGTGCACGCTAATCATCTATATATAAAGAGAGTATATATACATTACAGCAGGGGATCACAGCTGAGTCTTTCTTTGAGCTAAAATATTGTTTAAAAACAGGCATTGAAATGTTTTACTCACAAAAAGAATCCTCTGTGATCCCCTGCTATCCTGCCTGTATCCTCTTTCCCCCCCTGTCCAGGAGATGTGGTATGATCAGAACATGTTCCTGCACGGTCAGACACAGCCATTACACAGTACACAGCAGGGGCACATTTATAAGATTATCTCAGCACAGGGACATTATTATATCACATCCAATTGTGGAAATTATTATTACTCCAAGACCTATTGATTAAAATATACTATTGTTTGTGGGAAAACGACCTTTAAGGATGGGCCGCTACTCATGGACCACTGCTGTGTGCTTGCCCCCAGGCTAAAATTTGCCAGCCAGCCCCTGCTAGCAGTGATATTAGAATACACACTATACATGTTATTACATACAGCATCCTTTACCTATAAAAATTGTATATAATCTCTTCCACTTTTCTTTCCAGTGGGTGTAGTGACAAGATTATGGAGCAGTTGCCGGGACCAGTGCCGCCGCGAGCGACAACAGGGTAGGAAGAGTGGTGATGTGGCTCTTAAAAAGAAAGGCCATACAGTACAGACCAAAAGTTTGGACACACCTTCTCATTTAAAGATTTTTCTGTATTTTCGTGACTATGAAAATTGTACATTCACACTGAAGGCATCAAAACTATGAATTAACACATGTGGAATTATATACTTAACAAAAAAGTGTGAAACAACTGAAAATATGTCTTATATTCTAGGTTCTTCAAAGTAGCCACCTTTTGCTTTGATGACTGCTTTGCACACTCTTGGCATTCTCTTGATGAGCTTCAAGAGGTAGTCACTGGAAATGGTCTTCCAACAATCTTGAAGGAGTTCCCAGAGATGCTTAGCACTTGTTGGCCCTTTTGCCTTCACTCTGCGGTCCAGCTCACCCCAAACCATCTCGATTGAGTTCAGGTCTGGTGACTGTGGAGGCCAGGTCATCTGGCGTAGCACCCCATCACTCTCCTTCTTGGTCAAATAGCCCTTACACAGCCTGGAGGTGTGTTTGGGGTCATTGTCCTGTTGAAAAATAAATGATGGTCCAACTAAACGCAAACCGGATGGAATAGCATGCCGTTGCAAGATGCTGTGGTAGCCATGCTGACTCAGTATGCCTTCAATTTTGAATAAATCCCCAACAGTGTCACCAGCAAAGCACCCCCACACCATCACACCTCCTCCATGCTTTACGTTGGGAACCAGGCATCTAGAGTCCATCCGTTCACCTTTTCTGCGTCGCACAAAGACACGGTGGTCGGAACCAAAGATCTCAAATTTGGACCCATCAGACCAAAGCACAGATTTCCACTGGTCTAATGTCCATTCCTTGTGTTCTTTAGCCCAAACAAGTCTCTTTTGCTTGTTGCCTGTCCTTAGCAGTGGTTTCCTAGCAGCTATTTTACCATGAAGGCCTGCTGCACAAAGTCTCCTATTAACAGTTGTTGTAGAGCTGTGTTTGCTATAGAACTCTGTGTGGCATTGACCTTGTCTCTAATCTGAGCTGCTGTTAACCTGCGATTTCTGAGGCTGGTGACTCGGATAAACTTATCCTCAGAAGCAGAGGTGACTCTTGGTCTTCCTTTCCTGGGGCGGTCCTCATGTGAGCCAGTTTCTTTGTAGCGCTTGATGGTTTTTGCAACTGCACTTGGGGACACTTTCAAAGTTTGCCCAATTTTTCGCACTGACTGACCTTCATTTCTTAAAGTAATGATGGCCACTCGTTTTTCTTTACTTAGCTGCTTTTTTCTTGCCATAATACAAATTCTAACAGTCTATTCAGTAGGACTATCAGCTGTGTATCCACCTGACTTCTGCACAACACAACTGATGGTCCCAACCCCATTTATAAGGCAAGAAATCCCACTTATTAAACCTGACAGGGCACACCTGTGAAGTGAAAACCATTTCCGGTGACTACCTCTTGAAGCTCATCAAGAGAATGCCAAGAGTGTGCAAAGCAGTCATCAAAGCAAAAGGTGGCTACTTTGAAGAACCTAGAATATAAGACATATTTTCAGTTGTTTCACACTTTTTTGTTAAGTATATAATTCCACATGTGTTAATTCATAGTTTTGATGCCTTCAGTGTGAATGTACAATTTTCAAAATCATGAAAATACAGAAAAATCTTTAAATGAGAAGGTTTGTCCAAACTTTTGGTCTGTACTGTACCTATATTATGATCGGCTCCAGTTTTTGACCCTAGTCCTAGATTTTCACCCGTAAGTGGCTATCTTTTTCAGTTTTATTTGTTGTAATGGTTTGATTATTATTTTGCATATTAAAAATGCTTTTTTCTCTGTCATCCCTGACCTTACAGATCTGACTGGACCAAAAAGGGAAATACCTGTAGCTCGGAGGTGCTGGAAGCCAGAGAGGAATCTGAAATGGAGGCCGGAGCTGGGGGCCAGAAAGAAGAAGAGCCTGCGGAGAGCACCAGTACACCACAGCCCCTCGACACCTCCCCTCATGCACCAATAAGCCAGCATCGCTACCGCCCCACCATCACTGGCGTACGTGACACGGGAATACCTGTGAGTGATGATGATGAGAGTTTTTGTCTATGCCTGGCCCATTATTTCAGGCACGTTCCCTTTTTATTGAGGCTGCAGACCGGGGCTGCCCTCCAAATTGTTTCGTCTGCCGCTGCGCCACCAAATTCACCGATGGCCATCTTTTAATTCCTTGAAAGGTGGCAACTTTCTGAGGACAACCAAACCCGGTCATTAGACCCCCCAAGAAGGGCACTCAGCAGACCCACCATCACGACAGCCACCACCTCCAGTGCCAGCATCACGGCAATCACCACCACCTCCAGTACCAGCATCACAGCAGCCATCACCACCACCTCCAGTCACAGCATCACAGCAACCACCACCAACTACAGTGGCACCATCACGGCAGCCACCTCCAGTGCCAGCATCTTGGCAGCCACCTCCATTACCAGCATCACGGCAGCCAACAACCCCCTCACCAGCATGTCTCTTGCCCCAATCACCCTTGTCTTGTTGGCATGATGGCCAAAACACAGAAGACAAGGCCAGACAAAGATCTGAGATACAGGATTTGTCTGCTGAGATGCCGCCACAGTCACTGAAAGGTGTTACATAGATGCGTATTATATGGACGCTATATGGATGGCATAAGCATGGTCCGTTTGCTGTGCTTTTTTTTCTCGCACACATTGACTTGCATTGGCGAGTCTCGTCTGATATATGCAGCCACTTGCAGCATGCTGTGATTTTTTTTTCTCAGTTCGATCCGAGCTGGGAAAAAAAAATCACAGATGAACACATAATCATTCAATAACAGGAGTCAGAGTGCAATCCAATTTTTTTTTATCAGATTGCACTCGTGTGATTTAAACGCAGATGAGTATGAGCCCTTAGACTCAGCCAAAAGATTGTAGACATAGAGTATATCTTATTGCTCTAATAGGCATCTAGTCATTCAACAGAGGCCATTAACTATATATTCTACATGCAGGGCTTGTGAGTTGTCCATTATTAAATTAAACAGTATATAAAAAGCAGTGCAGGAGGCAGCAGTGAAGGACATGACAAATATTAATAACAATATGTAAAATAATCACAGGCTGCAATTACCCACCATATTTTTTCTTAAACCATGAAATCAACTTTTTCTTGCGGTTGTAAATTTGAAATGACAGTGATGGCTATTATGACATCACAAGGCACATGACATCATAGACATCACAATTGGAATAGAATGTATAAATTTCTACACTGCTGCCATCTTGTGTCACTATAACCTGACAGCTGGAAGAGAACGAGTCCAGGTAAGTCGCTCTTTACTTTTAAGCTTTGGTATACTTATAATGTATCCACCGGATTTATCATGGATTGCCGGGAACACTGTGTAATAAGACATTTTCAGGACAACCCCTTGTCTAAATGAGAAATTGCTGACGATGAGTTGATATTAGGTGGGTGGGGAGGTCAAGTTGGGACATCTTTATGGGGCTCCATTTTTGGGTAGTTTTGCCATTTATGTGGACAAATTATTTTATTATCATTCTCTGTTCTCAGATCTTTGGTTCCTATTGAATTAGGGGCTGACATTGGAGTTGTAGTTTAACCCCTTTAAAGCTCAAGACGTACTAATACGTATCTGCGCCATGGGACTTAAGAGCCTGATACGTATTAGTACGTCTTTGCGATCGCGCCCACACACAGGCTGTGCGGGCGCGATCGCCGCCGGGTTTCAGCCGATTGTCGCAGCTGAGTCGATCGCAGCATTGCGGGGGCAAGGGGAGGTGATCGGGATACTCACCTCTCCTGGCGGCGTCCAGCGATGTCTGCCGCGGCTTCCTGGATGTTGCCATGACGACCCAATGTCGTCATGACAACATCTGGGTCACCAGACAGCAGGAAGATATTTTGGCATGCGCAGTGCATGACCAAAGTATCTTCTGCATTTGCAGTGCTGACAGCCTGTATAGCACAGGGCTGGTGCTCCATCCCTATGCTATACAAGCGATCAGAATAAAAAAAGTGAAAGTCCCATAGTGGGACAAAGAATAAAAGTAAAAAAAAGTGTCAGAAAGTGAAGAAAATAAATCAAAAAATAATCCACCAAAAATAAAAATATAATGTACCCATCAATAAATATTATTATGAAAAAAAAAACAATAACAGTACACATATTTGGTATCGCCGCGTCCGGAATGACCTGACCTATAAAACTGTCCCACTAGTTAGCCCCTTCAGTGAACATGGTAAAAAAAAAAAAAAAAAAAAATGAAGCAAAAAAAATGCTTTATCATCATACCGCCAAACAAAAAATGGAATAACACACGATCAAAAAGACGAATATAAATAATAATGATACCACTGAAAACGTCATCTTTTCCCGCAAAAAACAAGCCGCCACACAGCTCCATCAGCCTAAAAATAAAAAAGTTATAGGTCTCAGAATAAAGCGATGCAAAAAAATTATTTTTTCTATAAAATAGCTTTTATTGTGTAAAAGCGCCAAAACATATAAAATCGATATAAATGTGGTACCACTTTAAACGTACTGACCCAAAGAATAAAGCTACCTTATCAATTTTACCACACGCGGAACAGCATCAAAAAAAAAAAAAAAAACAATTCCTGAATTGTTGGTTTTTGTTTATTCTCCCTCCCAATAATCGGAATAGAGAGCGATCAAAATATGTCACGTGCCTGAAAATGGCACTAATAAAAACGTCAACTCATCCCGCAAAAAACAAGACGTCACATGACTCTGTCGGCCAAAATATGGAAAAATTATAGCTCTCAAAATATGGCGATGCAAAAACTAGATTTTACGAAAAAATGCGTCTTTTAGTGTGTGACAGCTGTCAATCATAAAAACCCGATATGATTCTGGTATCGCTGTAATCGCACTGACTCGAAGAATAAAGTTGTCTAAACGGCGTAAAATATAAACTCTAGGCTTAGGGTTGTGGTAGGGTTGGGGTTAGGGTTGGGCTAGGCCTGAGAGGATGAGATCCGCCCCTATCACTGGGCAAGAAGCCAAAAGCACAAAATAAAAAGAGAAATCCTAGTGGGCAAACCCAACACATGAGACACCGGGCTAGAGGCCAACCACGACACAAGCATTAAAGGGAATCTGTCACCCCCTAGGACTTATCAGACCTCTAATATGGGCATAAAGGTTATAGAAATGTAAATCTATACATACTTCTGTGGCCCATATTAGAGGTTTGCTTGCTTTCAAATATCCTGGCTCCGGCCTGCTCTCGCTCTGGCTTTGGCCTGCCTTTGCCCTGGCTCTGTCCTGCTCTCGCTCTGGCTCTGTCCTGCTCTCGCTCTGGCTCTGTCCTGCTCTCGCTCTGGCTCTGTCCTGCTCTCGCTCTGGCTCTGTCCTGCTCTCGCTATGGCTCCGGCCTGCCCTCGCACGGGCTCCGGCCTGCTTTTGCCCTGGATCTGGCCTGCTCTTGCTCTGGCTCCGGCCTGCTCTCGCACTGGCTCCGGCCTGCCCTCGTCCTGGCTCCGGCCTGCTCTCGCTCTGGCTCTGGCCTGCTGTCTTTATGGCTCCTGCCTGCCCTCACCTTGGCTCCTGCCTGTTCTCGCCCTGGATACGACCTGCTCTCACCTTGGCTCCGGCCTGCTCTTGCTCTGGTTCCAGCCTGCCCTTACTTTGGCTCTCCGGCCTGCTCTGGCTCTGGCTCCAGCGCTCTGGCTCCGGCCTGCCCTCGCTTTGGCTCCGGCCTGCTCTCGCTTCTGCTCCAGCCTGCCCTCGCCCTGGCTCCGGCCTGCTCTCGCTCTGGCTCTGGCCTGCCCTCGACCTGGCTCCGGCCTGCCCTCGCTCTGTCTCTGGCCTGCCCTCGCCTTGGCTCCGAACTGCTTTTGCCCTGGCTCCGGCCTGCTCTCACTCTGGCCTGCCCTTGCCTTAGCTCCCGCCTGCTCTCGCCCTGGCTCCGGCTTCCTCTCTCTCTGGCTCTATCCTGCCCTCGCCTTGGCTCTGGCCTGCTCTCGCTATGGCACCGACCTGCCCTCGCATGGGCTCCGCCTGCTCTCGCTCTGGCCTGCTTTCGCCCAGGCTCTGGCCTGCTCTCGCTCTTGCTCGGGCCTGCCCTTGCCCTCTCTCCGGCCTGTTCTCTCTCGGTCTAGCTCCGTCCTGGCTCCGGCCAGCTCTCACTCTGGCTCCGGGCTGCCCTCGCCCTGTCTCTGGCCTGCTCTCGATCTGGCCTGCTCTCGCCCTGGCTCCAGCATTCTCTCGCTCTGGTTTCGGCCTGCTGTCGCCTTGGATCCGGCCTGCTCTCTCTCTCGCTCCAGCCTGCCCTCACCTTGGCTCCAGCCTGCTCTCGCTCTGGCCTGCCTTTGCCTTGGCTCCGGCCTGCACTCACTCTGGCTTTGGCCTGCCTTTGCTTCGGCCTGCTCTCGCTCTGGCTCTGGCCTGCTCTCGCTCTGGCCTGCCCTCGACTTGACTCCACTATGCCACAGCTCGGGCTCCGGCCTACCCTCGCTTTGGCTACGTCCTGCTCTCTCCCTGGCTCTGAACTGCTCTAGCTCTGTCTCTGGCCTGCCCTCGCCCTGGCTCCGGCCTGCCCTCGCCCTGGCTCCGGCCTGCCCTCACCTTGGCTCCAGCCTGCTCTCGCTCTGGCCTGCCTTTGCCTTGGCTCCGGCCTGCTCTCTCTCTGGCTCTGGCCTGCCCTTGCCCTGGCTCCGGCCTACTCTCGCTCTGGCCTCGCCCTGTATCCGGCCTGCTCTCGCTCTGTCTCTGGCCTGCCCTCGCCCTGGCTCCGGCCTGCTCTCTCTCTGGCTCTGGCCTGCCCTTGCCCTGGCCTCGCCCTGTCTCCGGCCTGCTCTCGCCCTGGTTCCGGCCTGCCCTTGCCTTGGCTCTGGCCTTCTTTATCTCTGGCCTGCCCTTGCCTTGGCTCTGGCCTACCCTCGCCTTGACTCCGGCCTGCTCTCGCTCTGAGGCCTCTGGCCTGCCCTCGCCTTGGCTCCGGCCTGCCCTCTCCCTAGCTCCTGCCTGCTCTCGCTCTGGCTCCGGCCTGCTCTCGCTCTGGCTCGCGCCTGCCCTAGCCTTGGCTCTGGCCTACTCTCGCTCTGCCTCTGGCCTGCCTTCGCCCTGGCTCCGGCCTGCTCTGGCCTTTGCTCCGGCCTCCTCTCGCCCTGGCTCCGGCCTGTTCTCGCTCTGTCTTCGGCCTGCCCTCGCCCTGGCTTAGGCCTGCCCTTGCTCTGGCCAGCCCTCGGCTTGGCTCCGGCCAGCTCCTACTCTGTCTCCGGCCTGCCCTCGCCTTGGCTCCGGCCTGCTCTCGCCCTGGCTCCGGCCCGCCCTCGCCCTGGCTCCGGCCTGCCTTTGCCTTGGCTCCGGCCTGCACTCACTCTGGCTTTGGCCTGCCTTTGCTTCGGCCTGCTCTCGCTCTGGCTCTGGCCTGCTCTCGCTCTGGCCTGCCCTCGACTTGACTCCACTATGCCACAGCTCGGGCTCCGGCCTACCCTCGCCTTGGCTACGTCCTGCTCTCTCCCTGGCTCTGAACTGCTCTCGCTCTGTCTCTGGCCTGCCCTCGCCCTGGCTCCGGCCTGCCCTCGCCCTGGCTCCGGCCTGCCCTCGCCCTGGCTCCGGCCTGCCCTCACCTTGGCTCCAGCCTGCTCTCGCTCTGCCTGCCTTTGCCTTGGCTCCGGCCTGCGCTCACTCTGGCTTTGGCCTGCCTTTGCTTCGGCCTGCTCTCGCTCTGGCTCTGGCCTGCCCTCGACTTGTCTCCACTATGCCACAGCTCGGGCTCCGGCCTACCCTCGCCTTGGCTACGTCCTGCTCTCTCCCTGGCTCTGAACTGCTCTCGCTCTGTCTCTGGCCTGCCCTCGCCCTGGCTCCGGCCTGCTCTCTCTCTGGCTCCGGCCTGCCCTTGCCCTGGCTCCGGCCTACTCTCGCTCTGGCTCTGGCCTCGCCCTGTCTCCGGCCTGCTCTCGCCCTGGTTCCGGCCTGCCCTTGCCTTGGCTCTGGCCTTCTTTATCTCTGGCTCTGGCCTGCCCTTGCCTTGGCTCTGGCCTACCCTCGCCTTGACTCCGGCCTGCTCTCGCTCTGAGGCCTCTGGCCTGCCCTCGCCTTGGCTCCGGCCTGCTCTCGCCTTGGCACCGGTCTGCCCTCTCCCTGGCTCCTGCCTGCTCTCGCTCTGGCTCCGGCCTGCTCTCGCTCTGGCTCGCGCCTGCCCTAGCCTTGGCTCTGGCCTACTCTCGCTCTGGCTCTGGCCTGCCTTCGCCCTGGCTCCGGCCTGCTCTGGCCTTTGCTCCGGCCTCCTCTCGCCCTGGCTCCGGCCTGTTCTCGCTCTGTCTTCGGCCTGCCCTCGCCCTGGCTTAGGCCTGCCCTTGCACTGGCCAGCCCTCGGCTTGGCTCCGGCCAGCTCCTACTCTGTCTCCGGCCTGCCCTCGCCTTGGCTCCGGCCTGCTCTCGCCCTGGCTCCGGCCCGCCCTCGCCCTGGCTCCGGCCTGCCCTCGCCCTGGCTCCGGCCTGCCCTCGCTCTTGCTCCGGCCTGCCGTCGCTCTTGCTCCGGCCTGCCCTTGCCCTGTCTCCGGCCTGTTGTCTCTCTGTCTAGCTCCGTCCTGGCTCCGGCCTGCTCTCACTCTGGCTCCGGGCTGCCCTCGCCCTGTCTCTGGCCTGCTCTCGATCTGGCCTGCTCTCGCCCTGGCTCCAGCATTCTCTCGCTCTGGTTTCGGCCTGCCGTCGCCTTGGATCCGGCCTGCTCTCGCTCTGGCTCCAGCCTGCCCTCACCTTGGCTCCAGCCTGCTCTCGCTCTGGCCTGCCTTTGCCTTGGCTCCGGCCTGCACTCACTCTAGCTTTGGCCTGCCTTTGCTTCGGCCTGCTCTCGCTCTGGCTCTGGCCTGCTCTCGCTCTGGCCTGCCTTCGACTTGACTCCACTATGCCACAGCTCGGGCTCCGGCCTACCCTCGCCTTGGCTACGTCCTGCTCTCTCCCTGGCTCTGAACTGCTCTCGCTCTGTCTCTGGCCTGCCCTCGCCCTGGCTCCGGCCTGCCCTCGCCCTGGCTCCGGCCTGCCCCCACCTTGGCTCCAGCCTGCTCTCGCTCTGGCCTGCCCTTGCCTTGGCTCCGGCCTGCTCTCGCCCTTGCTCTTGCTTGCTCTCACTCTGGCTCTGGCCTGTCCTCTCCTTGTCTCCGGCCTGCTCTCGCACTGGCTCCGGCCTGCCCTCGTCCTGGCTCCGGCCTGCTCTCGCTCTGGCTCTGGCCTGCTATCTTTATGGCTCCTGCCTGCCCTCACCTGGGCTCCTGCCTGTTCTCGCCCTGGATACGACCTGCTCTCGCCTTGGCTCCGGCCTGCTCTTGCTCTGGTTCCAGCCTGCCCTTACCTTGGCTCTCCGGCCTGCTCTGGCTCTGGCTCCAGCGCTCTGGCTCCGGCCTGCCCTCGCTTTGGCTCCGGCCTGCTCTCGCTTCTGCTCCAGCCTGCCCTCGCCCTGGCTCCGGCCTGCTCTGGCTCTGGCCTGCCCTCGACCTGGCTCCGGCCTGCCCTCGCTCTGTCTCTGGCCTGCCCTCGCCTTGGCTCCGAACTGCTTTTGCCCTGGCTCCGGCCTGCCCTTGCCTTAGCTCCCGCCTGCTCTCGCCCTGGCTCCGGCTTCCTCTCTCTCTGGCTCTATCCTGCCCTCGCCTTGGCTCTGGCCTGCTCTCGCTATGGCACCGACCTGCCCTCGCACGGGCTCCGCCTGCTCTCGCTCTGGTCTGCTTTCGCCCAGGCTCTGGCCTGCTCTCGCTCTTGCTCTGGCCTGCTCTCGCTCTGGATCCGGCCTGCCATTGCTCTGGCTCCGGCCTACTCTCGTTCTGGCTCTGGCCTGCCCTTGCACGGGCTCCGGCCTGCTCTCGCCCTGGATCTGGCCTGTTCTCGCCTTGGCTCCGGCCTTCTCTCGCCATTGCTCCGGCTTGCTCTCTCTCTGGCTATGGCCTGCCTTTGCCTTGGCTCCCGCCTGCTCTCGCCCTTGCTCCGGCTTGCTCTCTCTCTGGCTCTGGCCTGCCCTCTCCTTGGCTCCGGCCTGCTCTCGCTATGGCTATGGCTATTGCCTGCCATCGCACGGGCTCCGGCCTGCTTTTGCCCTGGATCTGGCCTGCTCTTGCTCTGGCTCCGGCCTGCCCTCGTCCTGGCTCCAGCCTGCTCTCGCTGTGGCTCCGGCCTGCCCTTGCTCTGGCTCCAGCTAGCCCTCGCCTTGGCTACGGCCTGCTCTCGCCCTGGCTCCGCCTGCTCTTGCTCTAGCTCTGGCCTGCCGTCACCCTGGCTCCAGCCTGCTCTCGCTCTGGCTCTGGCCTGCCCTCGCCTTGGCTCCGATCTCGCCTTGGCTCCGGCCTTCTCTCGCCATTGCTCCGGCTTGCTCTCTCTCTGGCTCTGGCCTGCCCTTGCCTTGGCTCCCGCCTGCTCTCGCCCTTGCTCCGGCTTGCTCTCTCTCTGGCTCTGGCCTGCCCGCTCCTTGGCTCCGGCCTGCTCTCGCTATGGCTCCGGCCTGCCCTCGCCTTGGCTCCGACCTGCTCTCGCTCTGGCTCTGGCCTGCCCTCGCCTTGGCTCCGGTCTGCTCTCGCTCTGGCTCTGGCCTGCCCTGGCTCTGCCTCTGGCCTGCCCTCGCCTTAGCTCTGGCCCTGCTCTCGTCTTAGTTCCGGCCTGCTCTCGCTCTAGCTCCGGACTGCCCTCGCCCTGGCTCCGGCCTTCTCTCTTTTTGGCTCTGGCCTGCCCTTGTCCTGGCTCCGGCCTACTCTGGCTCTGGCCTGCTTTCGCTGTGGCTCTGGCCTCGCCCTGGCTCCGGCCTGTTCTCGCCCTGGTTCCGGCCTGCCCTTGCTTTGACTCCGGCCTTCTCTCGCTCTGGCTCTGGCCTGCCCTTGCTTTGACTCCGGCCTTCTCTCGCTCTGGCTCTGGCCTGCCCTTGCCTTGGCTCTGGCCTACTCTCGCTCTAGCTCTGGCCTGCCCTCGACCTGGCTCCGGTCAGCTCTGGTTCTGGCTCTGGCGTGCCCTCGCCTTGGCTCCGGCCTGCTCTCGCTCTGACTCTGGCCTGCCCTCGCCCTGGCTCCGACCTGCTCTGGATCTGGCTCTGGCCTGCCATCGCTTTGGCTCCGGCCTGCTCTCGCCCTGGCTCCGGCCTGCTCACGCTCTGTCTCTCGCCTGCCCTCGCCTTGGCTCCGGCCTGCTCTCTCTCGCCTTGGCTCCAGCCTGCTCTCGCTCTGGCTCCGCCTGCTCTTGCTCTAGCTCTGGCCTGCCGTCACTCTGGCTCCGGCCTGCTCTCGCTCTGGCCTGCCCTTGCCTTGGCTCCTTCCTGCTCTCGCCCTTGCTCTTGCTTGCTCTCGCTCTGGCCTGTCCTTTCCTTGTCTCCAGCCTGCTCTCGCACTGGCTCCGGCCTGCCCTCGTCCTGGCTCCGGCCTGCCCTCGCTCTGTCTCTGGCCTGCCCTCGCCTTGGCTCCGAACTGCTTTTGCCCTGGCTCCGGCCTGCTCTCACTCTGGCCTGCCCTTGCCTTAGCTCCCGCCTACTCTCGCCCTGGCTCCGGCTTCCTCTCTCTCTGGCTCTAGCCTACCCTCGCCTTGGCTCTGGCCTGCTCTCGCTATGGCACCGACCTGCCCTCGCACGGGCTCCGCCTGCTTTCGCTCTGGCCTGCTTTCGCCCAGGCCCTGGCTTGCTCTCGCTCTTGCTCTGGCCTGCTCTCGCTCTGGATCCGGCCTGCCATTGCTCTGGCTCCGGCCTACTCTCGTTCTGGCTCCGGCCTACTCTCGTTCTGGCTCTGGCCTGCCCTCGCACGGGCTCCGGCCTGCTCTCGCCATTGCTCCGGCTTGCTCTCTCTCTGGCTCTGGCCTGCCCTTGCCTTGGCTTCCGCCTGTTCTCGCCCTTGCTCCGGCTTGCTCTCTCTCTGGCTCTGGCCTGCCCTCTCCTTGGCTCCGGCCTGCTCTCGCTATGGCTCCGGCGTGCCCTTGCACGGGCTCCGGCCTGCTTTTGCCCTGGATCTGGCCTGCTCTTGCTCTGGCTCCGGCCTGCTCTTGCTCTGGCTCCGGCCTGCCCTCGTCCTGGCTCCGGCCTGCTCTCGCTCTGGCCTGCTATCTCTATGGCTCCTGCCTGCCCTCACCTTGGCTCCTGCCTGTTCTCGCCCTGGATACGTCCTGCTCTCGCCTTGGCTCCGGCCTGCTCTTGCTCTGGTTCCAGCCTGCCCTTACCTTGGCTCTCCGGCCTGCTCTGGCTCTGGCTCCGGCCTGCCCTCGCCTTGGCTCCGGCCTGCTCTCGCTTCTGCTCCAGCCTGCCCTCGCCCTGGCTCCGACCTGCTCTTGCTCTGGCCTGCCCTCGACCTGGCTCCGGCCTGCCCTCGCTCTGTCTCTGGCCTGCCCTCGCCTTGGCTCCGAACTGCTCTTGCCCTGGCTCCGGCCTGCTCTCGCTCTGGCCTGCCCTTGCCTTAGCTCCCTCCTGCTCTCGCCCTGGCTCCGGCTTCCTCTCTCTCTGGCTCTAGCCTGCCCTCGCCTTGGTTCTGGCCTGCTTTCGCCCAGGCTCTGGCCTGCTCTCGCTCTTGCTCTCGCCTGCTCTCGCTCTGGATCCGGCCTGCCATTGCTCTGGCTCCGGCCTACTCTCGTTCTGGCTCTGGCCTGGCCTCGCACGGGCTCCGGCCTGCTCTCGCCCTGGATCTGGCCTGCTCTCGCCATTGCTCCGGCTTGCTCTCTCTCTGGCTCTGGCCTGCCCTTGCCTTGGCTCCCGCCTGCTCTCGCCCTTGCTCGGCTTGCTCTCTCTCTGGCTCTGGCCTGCCCTCTCCTTGGCTCCGGCCTGCTCTCGCTATGGCTCCGGCCTGCCCTCGCACGGGCTCCGGCCTGCTTTTGCACTGGATCTGGCCTGCTCTTGCTTTTGCTCCGGCCTGCCTTCACCCTGGCTCCTGCCTGCCCTCTCTCTGGCTCTGGCTTGCCCTAGCCCTGGCTGCGGCATGTCCTCGCCCTGTATCCGGCCTCCTCTCGCCTTTGCTCCGGCCTGCTCTCGCCTTGGTTCCAGCCTGCTCTCGCCCTGGCTCTGGCCTGCTCTCACCCTGGTACTGACCTGCCCTTGTCTTGGCTCCGGCCATCTTTCGCTCTGGCTCCGGCCTGCCCTTGCCCTGGATCCGGCCTGCTCTCTCCTTGGCTCCGGCCTGCTCTTGCTCTGGCTCCGGCCTGCCCTCGCCCTGGCTCCGGCCTGCCCTTGCTCTGGCTCCAGCCAGCCCTCGCCTTGGCTCCGGCCTGCTCTCCCCCTGGCTCCGCCTGCTCTTGCTCTAGCTCTGGCCTGCCGTCACCCTGGCTCCAGCCTGCTCTCGCTCTGGCTCTGGCCTGCCCTCGCCTTGGCTCCGACCTGCTCTCGCTCTGGCCTGCCCTCGCCTTTGCTCCGTCCGGCCTGCTCTCGCTCTGGCCTGCCCTGCTCTGCCTCTGGCCTGCCCTCGCCTTGGCTCCGGCCGTGCTCTCGTCTTAGCTCTGGCCTGCTCTCGCTCTAGCTCCGGACTTCCCTCGCCCTGGCTCCGGCCTGCTCTCTTTTTGGCTCTGGCCTGCCCTTGCCCTGGCTCCGGCCTACTCTGGCTCTGTCTGGCCTGCTCTCGCTCTGGCTCTGGCTCCGGCCTGTTCTCGCCCTGGTTCCGGCCTGCCCTTGCTTTGACTCCGGCCTTCTCTCGCTCTGGCTCCGGCCTGCCCTTGCCTTGGCTCTGGCCTACTCTCGCTCAAGCTCTGGCCTGCCCTCGACCTGGCTCCTGTCAGCTCTCGTTCTGGCTCTGGCGTGCCCTCGCCTTGGCTCCGGCCTGCTCTTGCTCTGACTCTGGCCTGCCCTCGCCCTGGTTCCGACCTGCTCTGGATCTGGCTCCGGCCTGCTCTCGCCCTGGCTCCGTCCGGCCTGCTCTCGCTCTGGCTCTCGCCTGCCCTCGCCTTGGCTCCGGCCTGCTCTCTCTCGCCTTGGCTCCGGCCTGCTCTCGCTCTGACTCCAGCCAGCCCTCACCTTGGCTCCGGCCTGCTCTCGCCCTGGCTCCGCCTGCTCTTGCTCTAGCTCTGGCCTGCCGTCACCCTGGCTCCTGCCTGCTCTCGCTCTGGCCTGCCCTTGCCTTGGCTCCTGCCTGCTCTCGCCCTTGCTCTTGCTTGCTCTCGCTCTGGCTCTGGCCTGTCCTCTCCTTGTCTCCGGCCTGCTCTCGCACTGGCTCCGGCCTGCCCTCGTCCTGGCTCCGGCCTGCTATCTCTCTGGCTCCTGCCTGCCCTCTCCTTGGCTCCTGCCTGTTCTCGCCCTGGATACGACCTGCTCTCGCCTTGGCTCCGGCCTGCTCTCGCTCTGGTTCCAGCCTGCCCTTACCTTGGCTCATGCCTGCTCTCTATCTGGCCTGCCCTATCCTTGGCTCCTGCCTGTTCTCGCTCTGGCTGCGGCCTGCCCTCTCTCTGGCTCCGGCCTGCCCTCGCCTTGGCTCCGGCGTGCTCTCGCCCTTGCTCCGGCCTGCTCTCGCTCTGGCTTCGGCCTGTCCTCGCCTTGGCTCCGGCCTGCCCTTGCTCTGGCTCTGGGCAGCCCTCGCCTTGGCTCCCTCCGGCCAGCTCCTGCTCTGGCTCCGGCCTGCCCTCACCTTGGCTCCGGCCAGCTCCTGCTCTGGCTCCGGCCTGCCCTCGCCTTGGCTCCGGCCTGCTCTCGCCCTGGATCCGGCCTGCTCTCGCCCTGGGTCCGGCCTGCTCTCGCCCTGGCTCTGGCCTGCCCTCACCCTGGCTCCGGCCTGATCTCGCTCTGGCCTGTCCTCTCCTTGTCTCCGGCCTGCTCTCGCACTGGCTCCGGCCTGCCCTCGTCCTGGCTCCGGCCTGCTCTCGCTCTGGCTCTGGCCTGCTATCTCTATGGCTCCTGCCTGCCCTCACCTTGGCTCCTGCCTGTTCTCGCCCTGGATACGACCTGCTCTCGCCTTGGCTCCGGCCTGCTCTTGCTCTGGTTCCAGCCTGCCCTTACCTTGGCTCTCCTGCCTGCTCTGGCTCTGGCTCCAGCGCTCTGTCTCCGGCCTGCCCTCGCCTTGGCTCCGGCCTGCTCTCGCTTCTGCTCCAGCCTGCCCTCGCCCTGGCTCCGGCCTGCTCTTGTTCTGGCTCCGGCCTGCTCTCGTTCTGGCTCTGGCCTGCCCTCGACATGGCTCCGGCCTGCCCTCGCTCTGTCTCTGGCCTGCCCTCGCCTTGGCTCCGAACTGCTCTTGCCCTGGCTCTGGCCTGCTCTCGCTCTGGCCTGCCCTTGCCTTAGCTCCCGCCTACTCTCGCCCTTGCTCCGGCTTCCTCTCTCTCTGACTCTGGCCTGCCCTCGCCTTGGCTCTGGCCTGCTCTCGCTATGGCACCGACCTGCCCTCGCACGGGCTCCGCCTGCTCTCGCTCTGGCCTGCTCTCGCCCAGACTCTGGCCTGCTCTCGCTCTTGCTCAGGCCTGCTCTCGCTCTGGATCCGGCCTGCCATTGCTCTGGCTCTGGCCTACTCTCGTTATGGCTCTGGCCTGCCCTCGCACGGGCTCCGGCCTGCTCTCGCCCTGGATCTGGCCTGCTCTCGCCTTGGCTCATGCCTTCTCTCGCCATTGCTCCGGCTTGCTCTCTCTCTGGCTCTGGCCTGCCCTTGCCTTGGCTCCCGCCTGCTCTCGCCCTTGCTCCGGCTTGCTCTCTCTCTGGCTCTGGCCTGCCCTCTCCTTGGCTCCGGCCTGCTCTCGCTATGGCTCCGGCCTGCCCTCGCACGTGCTCCGGCCTGCTTTTGCCCTGGATCTGGCCTGCTCTTGCTCTGGCTCCGGCCTGCCTTCACCCTGGCTCCAGCCTGCCCTCTCTCTGGCCTGCCCTCGCCCTGGCTGCTTCATGTCCTGGCTCTGTATCCGGCCTCCTCTCGCCTTGGCTCCGGCCTGCTCTCGCCCTGGCTCTGGCCTGCTCTCACCCTGGTACTGGCCTGCTCTTGCCTTGGCTCCGGCCATCTCTCGCTCTGGCTCCGGCGTGCCCTTGCCTTGGCTCCGGCCTTCTCTTGCTCTGGCTCCGGCTTGCCCTTGCCTTGGCTCTGGCCAACTCTCGCTCTGGCTCCGGCCTGCCCTTGCCCTGGCTCCGGCCTGCACTCGCTCTGCCTCTGGCCTGCTCTCGCTCTGGCCTGCCCCTGCCTTTGCTCCGGCTTGCTCCCGCTCTGGCTCTGGCCTGCCCTCGCCTTGGCTCCGGACTGCTCTCGCTTTGGCTCTTGCCTGCCCTTGCTTGGCTCCGTCCGGTCTGCTCTTGCTCTGGCTCTGGCCTGCCCTCGCTCTGGCTCTGGCCTGCCCTCGCCTTGTCTCCGGCCTGATCTGACTCTGGCCTGCCCTCGCCCTGCTTTCGCCTTGGCTCCGGCCTGCTCTCGCCCTGGCTCTGGCCTGCTCTCGCCCTGGTTCCGGCTGCCCTAGCCATGGCTCCGGCCTTCTTTCTCTCTGGCTCTGGGCTTGCCTTGGCTCTGGCCAAAAAACTCGTTCTGGCCAAGGCGAAGGCAGGCCAGAGCCACAGCGAGAGCAGGCCAGAGCCTGAGCGAGAGCAGGCCGGAGCCAGAGCGATAGCAGGCCGCAGCCATGGCAAAGGCAGGCCGGAGCCAAGGCGAGGGCAGGCCGATACCAGAGCGAGAGAATGCCGGAGCCAGGGCGAGGGCAGGCAAGAGCAGGCCGGAGACAGGGCGAGGGCAGGCCGGAGCCAGGGCGAGAGCAGGCCGGAGCCAGGGCGAGAGCAGGCCGGAGCCAGAGCGAGGGCAGACCGGAGCCAGCACAAGAGCAGGTCGAAGCCAAGGCGATGGCAGGCCGGAGCCAGTGCCGGAGCTGGCCGGAGCAAAGGCGAGGGCTGGCCGGAGGCAGAGCCAGGGTAGGCCAGGGCAAGAGCAGGCCGGAGCCAAGGCAAGGACAGGCCAGAGCGAGAGCAGGCCAGAGCGAGAGCAGTCCGAAGCCAAGGCGAAGGCAGGCCGGAGCGAGAGAAGGTGCTGGCCGTATCCAAGGCGAGGGCTGGCCAGAGCAAGGGCAGGCCGGAGCTAGGGCGAGGGAAGGCCTAAGCCAGAGTGAGAGCAGGCTGGAGCCAGGGCGAGAGCAGGCCGGCCGGAGCCAAAACGAGGGCAGGCCGGAGCCAGGACGAGGGCAGGCCAGAGCCAGCGCGAGAGCAGGCCAGAGCTAGAGCCAGAGCAGGCAGCCAGGGTGAGGGCAGACCAGAGTGAGAGCGAGAGCAGGCCGGAGCCAAGGCGAGGCAAGAACCAGAGCAACAGCAGGCCAGAGCCAGAGCGAGAGTAGGCCGGAACTAGGGCGACGGCAGGCCAGAGCCAGAGAGAGAGTAGGCCGGTGCCTGGGCGAGGGCAGGCCAGAGCTAGGGCGAGAGCAGGACGGAGCCAAGGCGAGGGCTGGCCGGAGGCAGAGCCAGGGTAGGCCAAGGCAAGGACAGGCCAGAGCCAGAGCGAGAGCAGGCCAGAGCGAGAGCAGTCCGAAGCCAAGGCGAAGGCAGACCGGAGCCAGAGCAGGTGCTGGCCGTATCCAAGGCGAGGGCTGGCCAGAGCCAGAGCAAGGGCAGGCTGGAGCCAGGGCGAGAGTAGGCCGGCCGGAACCAAGGCGAGGGCAGGCCGGAGCCAGGGCAAGGGCAGCCCAGAGCCAGCGCGAGAGCAGGCCTGAGCCAGAGCAAGCAGCCAGGGTGAGGGCAGGCCGGAGCCAAGGCGAGGCCAGAACTAGAGCAAGAGCAGGCCAGAGCGAGAGTAGGGCGACGGCAGGGCGAGGGCAGGCCAGAGCCAGGGCGAGAGCAGGACGGACCCAAGGCGAGGGAGGGCAGGCCATAGCCCAAGCTATGGCATAGCGGAGCCAGGGTGAGGGCAGTACGGAGCGAGAGCAGGCCGGAGCCAAGGCAAGGGCAGGCCAGAGGCAGAGCCAGGGTAGGCCAGAGCAAGAGCAGGCCAGAGCGAGAGCAGGCCGGAGCCAAGGCAAGGACAGGCCCAAGCCACAGCGAGAGCAGGCCAGAGCGAGAGCAGTCCGGAGCCAAGGCAAAGGCAGGCCAGAGCCAGTGCGAGAGCAGGCCAGAGCCAGAGCGATATCCAGCAGGAGCCAAGGCGAAGGCAGGCCGGAGCAAGTGCAGGTGCTGGCCAGGTCGAGGGCTGGCCGGAGCCAGAACAAGGGCAGGCCGGAGCCAGGATGAGGGAAGGCCGAAGCCAGAGCGAGAGCAGGCTGGAGCCAGGGCGAGAGCAGGCCGGAGCCAAGACGAGGGCAGGCCAGAGCCAGAGTGAGAGCAGGCCAGAGCCAGGACGAGTGCAGGCTGGAGCCAGGGCGAGAGCAGGCCAGAGCCAGCGCGAGAGCATGCCAGGGCAAGGGCAGACCAGAGTGAGAGCGAGAGCAGGCCGGATCCGGCCAAGGCCAGGCCAGAGCAAGAGCAGGCCAGAGGCCGGAGCTAGAGCAGGAGCTGGCCGGAGCCAAGGCGAGGGCTGGCCGGAGCCAGATCAAGGGCAGACCGGAGCCAGGGCGAGGGCAGGCTGAAGCCATATCGAGAGCAGGCCGGAGCCAGGGAGAGAGCAGGCCAGAGCCAAGGCGAGGACAGGCCAGAGCGAGAGCAGTCCAGAGCCAGAGCGAGAGCAGGCCGGAGCCAGGGCGAGGGAAGGCCACTGGCAAAAGCAGGCCCTTGCCAAGGCGAGAGCACGCCGCCAGGGCAGGCCAGAGCCAGAGAGAGAGTAGGCCTGAGCCAGAGCGAGAGCAGACCGGAGGAGCCAAGGCGAATGCTGGCCAGAACTCTGGCGAGAGCAGGCCGGAGTCAAGACGAGGGCAGACCAGAGCAAGAGCCAGAGCAAGGGCAGGCCGGAGACAGAGCAAGAGCAGGCTGGAGCCAAGGCGAGGGCAGGCCAGAGCCAGGGCGAGAGCAGGCCGGAGCCAAGGCGAGGGCAGGCCAGAGCCAGAGCACGCCGGAGGCAGGCTAGAGTCAGAGAAAGAGCAGGCCGGAGCCATGGCGAAGGCTCGCTCTGGCAAGAGCAGGCCGGAGAGCCAGGGCGAGGACAGGCTAGAGCCAGAGCGAGAGTAGGCGAGAGCAAAGGCAGGCAAGAGCTACAGCGAGAGAAGGCCGGAGGGAGCCAAGGCAAGGGCAGGCCGGAACCAGGGGGGGAGCAGGCCGGAGACAGGGCGAGGTCAGAGCGAAAGCAGGCCAGAGCGAGAGTAGGCTGGACAGGGCGAGGGCAGGCCAGGGCGAAGAGCAGGCCGGAGTCAGTGCGATGGCAGGCCAGAGCCAAGGCGAGGGCAGTCCGAAGCTAGACCGAAAGTAGGCCAGCGCCAAGGCGAGTGCAGGGCCGGAGCCAAGGCGAGGGCTGGCCGGAGCCAGATCAAGGGCAGGCCGGAGCCAGGGCGAGGGCAGGCTGAAGTCATAGCGAGAGCAGGCCGGAGCCAGGGAGAGAGCAGGCCAGAGCCAAGGCGAGGACAAGCCAGAGCGAGAGCAGGCCAGAGCGAGAGCAGTCCAGAGCCAGAGCGAGAGCAGGCCGGAGCCAGGGCGAGGGAAGGCCAGAGCAAAAGCAGGCCCTTGCGGCGAGAGCACGCCCCCAGGGCAGGCCAGAGCCAGAGAGAGAGTAGGCCTGAGCCAGAGCGAGAGCAGACCGGAGCCAAGGCGAATGCTGGCCAGAATCAGAGCGAGAGCAGGCCGGAGTCAAGACAAGGGCAGACCAGAGCAAGAGCCAGAGCAAGAGCAGGCTGGAGCCAAGGCGAGGGCAGGCCAGAGCCAGGGCGAGAGCAGGCCGGAGCCAAGACGAGGGCAGGCCAGAGTCAGAGAAAGAGCAGGCCGGAGCCATGGCGAAGGCTCGCTCTGGCAAGAGCAGGCCGGAGCCAGGGCGAGGACAGGCCAGAGCGAGAGTAGGCGAGAGCAAAGGCAGGCAAGAGCTACAGCGAGAGAAGGCCGGAGGGAGCCAAGGCAAGGGCAGGCCGGAACCAGGGGGGGGGAGCAGGCCGGAGACAGGGCGAGGTCAGATCGAAAGCAGGCCAGAGCGAGAGTAGGCTGGACAGGGCGAGGGCAGGCCAGGGCGAAGAGCAGGCCGGAGTCAGTGCGATGGCAGGCCAGAGCCAAGGCGAGGGCAGTCCGAAGCTAGACCGAAAGTAGGCCAGCGCTAAGGCGAGTGCAGGGCCGGAGCCAAGGCGAAGGGCAGGCCAGAAGAAGAGCGAGATCAGGCCGGAGTCAAGACAAGGGCAGGCCGGAGCCAGGGCGAGAGCAGGCCGGAGCCAGGGCGAGAGCAGGCCGGAGCCAGGGCGAGAGCAGGCCGGAGCCAGGGCGAGAGCAGGCCGGAGCCAGGGCGAGAGCAGGTCGGAGCCTGGGCGAGAGCAGGCCAGAGCCAGATCCAGAGCAGGCCGGAGCCAGGGCGAGGGCAGGCCAGACAGAGCGAGAGCAGGCCGTAGCCAAGGCGAGGGCACACCAGAGCAAGAGCAGGCCGGAGCCAGGGCGAGGGCACGCCAGAGCGAGAGTAGGCCAGAGCCAAGGCAAGGGCAGGCCAGAGCGAGAGAAGGCCAGAACTAGAGCAAGAGCAGGCCAGAGCGAGAGTAGGGCGACGGCAGGGCGAGGGCAGGCCAGAGCCAGGGCGAGAGCAGGACGGACCCAAGGCGAGGGAGGGCAGGCCATAGCCCAAGCTATGGCATAGCGGAGCCAGGGTGAGGGCAGTACGGAGCGAGAGCAGGCCGGAGCCAAGGCAAGGGCAGGCCAGAGGCAGAGCCAGGGTAGGCCAGAGCAAGAGCAGGCCAGAGCGAGAGCAGGCCGGAGCCAAGGCAAGGACAGGCCCAAGCCACAGCGAGAGCAGGCCAGAGCGAGAGCAGTCCGGAGCCAAGGCAAAGGCAGGCCAGAGCCAGTGCGAGAGCAGGCCAGAGCCAGAGCGATATCCAGCAGGAGCCAAGGCGAAGGCAGGCCGGAGCAAGTGCAGGTGCTGGCCAGGTCGAGGGCTGGCCGGAGCCAGAACAAGGGCAGGCCGGAGCCAGGATGAGGGAAGGCCGAAGCCAGAGCGAGAGCAGGCTGGAGCCAGGGCGAGAGCAGGCCGGAGCCAAGACGAGGGCAGGCCAGAGCCAGAGTGAGAGCAGGCCAGAGCCAGGACGAGTGCAGGCTGGAGCCAGGGCGAGAGCAGGCCAGAGCCAGCGCGAGAGCATGCCAGGGCAAGGGCAGACCAGAGTGAGAGCGAGAGCAGGCCGGATCCGGCCAAGGCCAGGCCAGAGCAAGAGCAGGCCAGAGGCCGGAGCTAGAGCAGGAGCTGGCCGGAGCCAAGGCGAGGGCTGGCCGGAGCCAGATCAAGGGCAGACCGGAGCCAGGGCGAGGGCAGGCTGAAGCCATATCGAGAGCAGGCCGGAGCCAGGGAGAGAGCAGGCCAGAGCCAAGGCGAGGACAGGCCAGAGCGAGAGCAGTCCAGAGCCAGAGCGAGAGCAGGCCGGAGCCAGGGCGAGGGAAGGCCACTGGCAAAAGCAGGCCCTTGCCAAGGCGAGAGCACGCCGCCAGGGCAGGCCAGAGCCAGAGAGAGAGTAGGCCTGAGCCAGAGCGAGAGCAGACCGGAGGAGCCAAGGCGAATGCTGGCCAGAACTCTGGCGAGAGCAGGCCGGAGTCAAGACGAGGGCAGACCAGAGCAAGAGCCAGAGCAAGGGCAGGCCGGAGACAGAGCAAGAGCAGGCTGGAGCCAAGGCGAGGGCAGGCCAGAGCCAGGGCGAGAGCAGGCCGGAGCCAAGGCGAGGGCAGGCCAGAGCCAGAGCACGCCGGAGGCAGGCTAGAGTCAGAGAAAGAGCAGGCCGGAGCCATGGCGAAGGCTCGCTCTGGCAAGAGCAGGCCGGAGAGCCAGGGCGAGGACAGGCTAGAGCCAGAGCGAGAGTAGGCGAGAGCAAAGGCAGGCAAGAGCTACAGCGAGAGAAGGCCGGAGGGAGCCAAGGCAAGGGCAGGCCGGAACCAGGGGGGGAGCAGGCCGGAGACAGGGCGAGGTCAGAGCGAAAGCAGGCCAGAGCGAGAGTAGGCTGGACAGGGCGAGGGCAGGCCAGGGCGAAGAGCAGGCCGGAGTCAGTGCGATGGCAGGCCAGAGCCAAGGCGAGGGCAGTCCGAAGCTAGACCGAAAGTAGGCCAGCGCCAAGGCGAGTGCAGGGCCGGAGCCAAGGCGAGGGCTGGCCGGAGCCAGATCAAGGGCAGGCCGGAGCCAGGGCGAGGGCAGGCTGAAGTCATAGCGAGAGCAGGCCGGAGCCAGGGAGAGAGCAGGCCAGAGCCAAGGCGAGGACAAGCCAGAGCGAGAGCAGGCCAGAGCGAGAGCAGTCCAGAGCCAGAGCGAGAGCAGGCCGGAGCCAGGGCGAGGGAAGGCCAGAGCAAAAGCAGGCCCTTGCGGCGAGAGCACGCCCCCAGGGCAGGCCAGAGCCAGAGAGAGAGTAGGCCTGAGCCAGAGCGAGAGCAGACCGGAGCCAAGGCGAATGCTGGCCAGAATCAGAGCGAGAGCAGGCCGGAGTCAAGACAAGGGCAGACCAGAGCAAGAGCCAGAGCAAGAGCAGGCTGGAGCCAAGGCGAGGGCAGGCCAGAGCCAGGGCGAGAGCAGGCCGGAGCCAAGACGAGGGCAGGCCAGAGTCAGAGAAAGAGCAGGCCGGAGCCATGGCGAAGGCTCGCTCTGGCAAGAGCAGGCCGGAGCCAGGGCGAGGACAGGCCAGAGCGAGAGTAGGCGAGAGCAAAGGCAGGCAAGAGCTACAGCGAGAGAAGGCCGGAGGGAGCCAAGGCAAGGGCAGGCCGGAACCAGGGGGGGGGAGCAGGCCGGAGACAGGGCGAGGTCAGATCGAAAGCAGGCCAGAGCGAGAGTAGGCTGGACAGGGCGAGGGCAGGCCAGGGCGAAGAGCAGGCCGGAGTCAGTGCGATGGCAGGCCAGAGCCAAGGCGAGGGCAGTCCGAAGCTAGACCGAAAGTAGGCCAGCGCTAAGGCGAGTGCAGGGCCGGAGCCAAGGCGAAGGGCAGGCCAGAAGAAGAGCGAGATCAGGCCGGAGTCAAGACAAGGGCAGGCCGGAGCCAGGGCGAGAGCAGGCCGGAGCCAGGGCGAGAGCAGGCCGGAGCCAGGGCGAGAGCAGGCTGGAGCCAGGGCGAGAGCAGGTCGGAGCCTGGGCGAGAGCAGGCCAGAGCCAGATCCAGAGCAGGCCGGAGCCAGGGCGAGGGCAGGCCAGACAGAGCGAGAGCAGGCCGTAGCCAAGGCGAGGGCACACCAGAGCAAGAGCAGGCCGGAGCCAGGGCGAGGGCACGCCAGAGCGAGAGTAGGCCAGAGCCAAGGCAAGGGCAGGCCAGAGCGAGAGAAGGCCAGAGTCAAGGCAAGGGCAGGCCGAAACCAGGACGAGATCAGGCCGGAGACAGGGTGAGTGAGGCCGGAGCCAGGGCGAGGGCAGGCCAGAGAGAGCAGGCCGGAGCCAGGCGAGGGCAGGCCAGAGCTAGAGCGATAGCAGGCCAGAGCGAGAGCAGTCCGGAGCCAGAGCTAGGGCAGGCCAGAGCCATATCGAGAGCAGGCCTGAGCCAGGGCGAGAGCAGGCTGGAGCCAAGGCGAAGGCAGGCCAGAAAAAGAGCGTGATCAGGTTAGAGTCAAGACGAGGGCAGGCCAGAGCCAGAGGAAGAGCAGGCCGGAGCCAAGGCATGGGCAGGCCAGAGCCAGAGAGAGAGCAGGCCGGAGAGCCAGGGCAAGGGCAGGCCAGAGCGAGAGCGGGTCGGAGCCAGGGCGAGAGAGCAGGCCGGAGCCAATGCGAGGGCAGGCCGGAGCCAGAGGGGCAGGCCGGAGTCAGGGCGGCCTGCAGAGGGGCAGGCCGGAGTCAGGGCGATGGCAGGCAAGAGCTAGAGCGAGAGCAGGCCGGAGGGAGCCAAGGCAAGGGCAGGCCGGACGGGGGGGGAGCAGGCCGGAGACAGGGCGAGGTCAGAGCGAGAGCAGGCCAGAGCAAGAGCAGGCCGGAGCCAGGGCGAGGGCAGACCAGAGCAAGAGTAGGCCGGAGCCAGGGCGAGGGCAGGCCAGAGCAAGAGCAGTCCGGAGGCAAGGCAAGGGCAGGCCAGACAGAGCCAGAGCGACAGCAGGCCTACGCCAGAGCGAGAGCAGGCCGGAGCCAAGGCGAAGGCAGGCCATCACAAGAGCGAGAGCAGGCCGGAGTCAAGATGAGGGCAGGCCAGACGTTACAGCAGTAGTGTAATTATCAGATTTGTGTCTCATAATAAGCAATGAAGCCTTGGCTCCGGCCTGCTCTCGCTCTGGCTCTGGCCAGTCCTCGCATAGGCTCCGGCCCGCTCTCACCCTGGCTCCGGCCTGCACTCGTCCTGGCTCCGGCCTGCTCTCGCTCTTTCTCTGGCCTGCTCTCGCCCTGGCTCCGGCCTGCTCTCGCTCTGGACTGCCCTCGCCCTGGCTCCGGCCTGCCACTGCTCTGGCTCCGGCCTGCCCTCGCTTTGGCTCCGGCCTGCTCTCGCCCTGGTTCCGACCTGTTCTCGCTCTGTTTCTGGCCTGCCCTCGCCCAGTCTCCGCCCTACTCTCTCTCTGGCTCTGGCCTACTGTCGCTCTGGGCCTCTGGCCTGTTCTCGCCCTGGTAACGGCCTGACCTTGCCTTGGCTCCGGCCTTCTCTCGCTCTGGCTCTGGTTTGCCCTCGCCGACGCTCCGGCCTGCTCTCGCTCTGGCCTGCCCTCGTATTGGCTCCGGCCTGTTTTTACTCTGGCTCTGGCCTAACCTCGCCTTGGCTCCGGCCTGTTCCCGCCTTAGCTCCGGCCGGCTCTCTTTCTCTGGCTCCGGCATGCCCTCGCCCTGACTCTAGCCTGCCCTTGCTCTGGCTCCGGCCTGCTCTCGCCTTGGCTCCGACCTGCTCTCGCTCTGGCCTTCCCTCGCCCTGCCTCCGGCCTGCTCTCTCTCTGGCTCTGGCCTGCCCTTGCCTTAGCTCCGGCCTGCTCTCGCTCTGACTCTGGCCTGCCCTCATTCATCCTTGCTCCGGCCTGCTCTCGCTCTGGCTCTCACCTGCCCTCGCCTTGGCTCCGGCCTGCTCTCGCCCTGGCTCCGGCCTGCTCTCGCCCTGGCTCCGGCCTGCTCTCGCCCTTTCCCCGGCCGGCTCTCGCCCTGGCTCCGGCCTACTCTCGCTCTGGCTCTGGCCTGTCCTTGCCTGGCTCCGGCCTGCCCTTGCTCTGGCTCCGGCCTGCCCTTGCTCTGGCTCTGGCCTGCCCTTGCTCTGGCTCTGGCTAGCCCTCGCCTTGGCTCCGGCCTGCTCTTGCTCTGGCCTGCCCTTGCTCTGGCCTGCCCTCGTCTTGACTCCGGCCTGCTCTCGCTCGTTATGGCCAGCCTTCTCCTTGGCTCTGGCATGCTCTCGCTCTGACGTAGGCCTGCTGTCTCAGGCCTGCCCTTGCCTTGGCTCCGGACTGCTCTGGCTCTGGCCTGCCCTCGCCCTGGCTCTGGCCTGTTCTTGCTCTGGCTCTGGCCTGTTCTTGCTCTGGCTCTGGCCTGCCCTCGCCCTGGCTCCGGCCTGCTTTTGCTCTAGCTCTGGCCTCCTCTTGCTCTGGCCTGCCCTTGCCTTGGCTCTGGCCTTGTATCGCTCTGGCTTTGGCCTACCCTTGCCTTGGCTCTGGCCTACTCTCGCCTTGGCTCCGGCCTGCTCTCGCTCTGGCTCTGGCCTGCCCTCGCCCTGACTCCGGCCTGCCCTTGCTCTGGCTCCGGCCTGCCCTCGCATTGGCTCCGGCCTGCCCTCGCCCTGGCTCCGACCCGCTCTCGCTCTTACTCTGGCCTGCCCTCGCCCTGGCTCCGGCCTGCTCTCTCTCTGGCTCCGGCCTGCCCATGCCTTGGCTCCGGCCTGCTCTTCCTCTGGCTCTGGCCTGCCCTCGTCTTGACTCTAACCTGATCTCGCTCTTGTTCTTGTCTGCCTTCGCCTTGGCTCCAGCCTGCTCTCGCTCTGGCTCAGGCCTGCTCTCGCTCTGGCCTGCCCTAGCTCTGGCTCCGGACTGCTCTGGCTCTGGCTCTGGCCTGCTCTCGCTCTGGCTCTGGACTGCCCTCGCCTTGGCTCTGGCCTGCTCTCGCTCTCGCTCTGGCCTGCCCTCACCTGGCTCCGGCCTGCTCTCTCTCTGGCCTGCCCTCACCCTGGCTCCGGCCTACTCTCGCTCTGGCCTCACTCACCCTGTCTCCGGCCTGCTCTCGTCCTGGTTTCAGCCTGCCCTTGCCTAGCTAGGCTCTGGCCTTCTCTCGCTCTGGCCTGCCCTCGCCCTGGCTCCGGCCTGCTCTCGCTCTGGCCTGCTCTCGCCTTGGCTCCGGCCTGCCCTCGCCCTGGCTCCGGCCTGCCCTTGCTCTGGCTCCTGCCTGCCCTCGCATTGGCTCTGGCCTGCTCTCGCCCTGGCTCCGACCTGCTCTCGCTCTGGCTCTGGCCTGCTCTCGCCCTGGCTCCGGCCTGCTCTCGCTGGCAATGGCCTGCCTTCGCCCTGGCTCCGGCCTGCTCTCTCTCTGGCTCCGGCCTGCTCTCTCTCTGGCTCTGGCCTGCCCTCGCCCTGTCTCTGGCCTACTCTCGCTCTGGCCTGCTCTCTCTCTGGCTCTGGCCTGCCCTTGCTCTTGCTCCGGCCTGCCCTCGCATTAGCTCCGGCCTGCTCTCGCCCTGGCTCCGACCTGCTCTCGCTCTGGCCTGCCCTTGCTCTGGCTCCGGCCTGCTCTCTCTCTGGCTCTCGGCTGCCGATGCCTTGGCTCCGGCCTGCTCTTCCACTGGCTCTGGGCTGCCCTCGTCTTGACTCTGGCATGATCTCGCTCTGGCCTGCTTTCGCCTTGGCTCCGGCCTGCTTTCGCTCTGGCTCTGGCCTGCTCTCGCTCTGGCCTCCCCTCGCCTTAGCTCCGGCCTGCTCTCACTCTGGCTCTGGCCTGCCCTCGCCTTGGCTCTGACCTGCTCTCGCTCTGACTCTGGCCTGCCCTGGCTCTGCCTCTGGCCTGCCCTCGACTTGGCTCCAGCCAGCTCTCACCTTGGCTCCGGCCTGCTCTCGCTCTAATTCCTGACTGCCCTTGCCCTGGCTCCGGAGCCTGCCATCGATCTGGCTCCGACCTGCCCTCGCATTAGCTCCGGCCTGCTCTCGCCCTGGCTACGGCCTTCTCTCGCTTTGGCTCTGACCCGCCCTCGACCTGGCTCCGGCCTGCTCTCTCTCTGGCTCTGGCCCTCCCTCGCCCTGGCTCCGGCATACTCTCACTCTGCCTGTGGCCTGCTCTCGCTCTGGCTCTGGCCTCGCCCTGTCTCGGGCCTGCTCTAGCCCTTGTTCCGGCCTGCCCTTGCCTTGGCTCCAGCCTTCTCTCGCTCTGGCTCTGGAGTGCCCTTGCCTTGGCTCTGGCCTACTCTCGCTCTGGCTCTTGCTTGCCCTCGCCCTGGCTCCGGACTGCTCTCGCTTTGGTTCTGGCCTGCTCTGGCTCTGGCGTGCCCTTGCCTTGGCTCCGGCCTGCTCTTGCTCTGACTCTGGCTTGCCCTCGCCTTGGCTCCGGCCTGCTCTTGCCCTGGCTCCGGCCTGCTCTCGGTCTGGCTCAAGCCTGCCCTAGCCTTGGCTCCGGCCTGCTCTCGCCTTGGCTCCGGCCTGTCCTCTCCCTGGCTCCGGCCTGCCCTTGCTCTGGCTCCGGCCAGCTCTCACCTTGGCTCCGGCCTGCTCTCACCCTGGCTCAGGCCTGCTCTTGCTCTGACTCTGGTCAGCCCTCGCCCTGGCTCCGGCCTGCTCTTTCTCTGGCTCTGGCCTGCTCTTGCTCTGGCTCTGGCCTGCCCTCGTCTTGACTCCGGCCTGTTCTCGCCCTTGTTCCGGCCAGCCTTTGCCCTGGCTCCGGCCTGCTCTTACTCTGCCTCCGTCCTGCTCTCACTCTGGCTCCGACCTACTCTCGCTCTGGCTCTGGCCTGCCCTGGCTCTGCCTCTGGCCTGCCCTCGCCTTGGCTCCGGGCTAATCTCACCTTGACTCCGGCCTGCTCTCGCTCTACATCCGTACTGCCCTCGCACTGGCTTCGGACTGCCCTTGCCTTGGCTCCGGACTGCTCTCACCCTGGCTCCTGCCTGCTCTCGCTCTGGCTCTGGCCTGGCCTCACCCTGGCTCCGGCCTACTCTCTATCTGGCTCTGGCCTGCCCTAGCCCTGGCTCCGGCCTACTTTCGCTCTGGCTCTGGCCAGCTCTCGCTCTGGCTCTGGCCTCGAACTGTCTCCGGCCTGCTCTCGCCCTGGTTCCGGCCTGCCCTTGCCTTGGCTCTGGCCTACTCTTGCTCTGGCTCTGGCCTGCTCTCGCTCTGGCGTGCCCTCGCCTTAGCTCCGTCCTGCTCTCACTGTGACTCTGGCCTGCCCTCACCCTGGCACTGGCCTGCTCTGGATCTGGCTCTGGCCTGCCCTCTCCTTGGCTACGGCCTGCTCTCGCCCTGGCTCTGGCTTGCTCTTGCTCTGGCTCCGGCCTGCCCTCTCCCTGTCTCCTGCCTGCCCTTGCTCTGACTCTGGCCAGCCCTCGCTTTGGCTCCGGCCTGCTCTCTCCCTGGCTCCGGCCTGCTCTTGCTCTGGCTCTAGCCTGTCCTCGCCCTGGCTCCGGCCTGCTCTTGCTCTGGCTCTGGTTTGCCCTCGTCTTGACTCCGGCATGCTCTCACTCTGGTTCTGGCCTGCCTTCGCCTTGGCTCTGGCCTGCTCTCGCTCTGGCTCAGGCATGCTCTCTCTGGCCTACCCTTGCCTTGGCTCCGGACTGCTCTTGCTCGCTCTGGCTCTGGCTTGCTCTGGCTCTGGTTCTGGCCTGCCTTCGCCTTGGCTCCGGCCTGCTCTCGCTCTGGCTCTGGCCTGTCCTCGCATAGGCTCCGGCCCACTCTCGCCCTGGCTCCGGCCTGCACTCGCTCTAGCTCCGGACTGCCCTCGCCCTGGCTCCGGCCTGCCACCGCTCTGGCTCCGGCCTGCCCTCGCCTTGGCTCCGGCTTGCTCTCACTCGTTATGGCCAGCCTTTGCCTTGGCTCCGGCATACTCTGGCGTAGGCCTGCTGTCGCTCTGGCTTTGTCTGGCCTGCCCTTGCCTTGGCTCCGGACTGCTCTTGCTCTGGCTCTGGCCCTCGCCCTGGCTCCGGCCTGCTCTTGCTCTGGCTCTGGCCTTCTCTTGCTCTGGCCTGCCCTCGCCCTGGCTCCGGCCTGCTTTTGCTCTGGCTCTGGCCTGCCCTTGCCTTGGCTCTGGTGTTCTATCTCTCTGGCTCTGGCCTGCCCTTGCCTTGGCTCTGGCCTACTCTCGCCTTGGCTCCGGCCTGCTCTCGCCCTGGCTCTGGCCTGCCACGCCATGACTCCAGCCTGCCCTTGCTCTGGCTCCGGCCTGCTCTCGCATTGGCTCCGGCCTGCTCTCGCTCTGGCTCCGACCCGCTCTTGCTCTGGTCAGCCCTTTCCCTGGCTCCGGCCTACTCTTGCTCTGGCCTGCTCTCGCTGTGGCTCCAGCCTGCCCTCGCCCTGACTTCTGCCTGCCCTTGCTCTGGCTCCGGCCTGCTCTCGCCCTGGCTCCGACCTGCTCTCGCTCTGGCCTGCTCTCGCCCTGACTCCGGCCTGCTCTCTCTCTGGCAATGGCCTGCCCTCGCCCTGGCTCTGGCCTACTCTTGCTCTGGCCTGCTCTCGCTCTGTCTCTGGCCTCGCCCTGTCTCCAGCCTGCTCTCGCCCTGGTTCCGGCCTGCCCTTGCCTTGGCTCTGGCCTTCTATCACTCTGGCTCTGGCCTGCCCTTGCCTTGGCTCTGGCCTACCCTCGCCTTGGCTCCGGCCTGCTCTCGCCTTGGCTCCGGCCTGCTCTCGCTCTGGCTCCGGAATGCCCTCGCCCTGACTCCGGCCTGCCCTTGCTCTGGCTCTGGACTGCCCTCGCATTGGCTCCGGCCTGCTCTCGCCCTGGCTCTGACCTGCTCTCGCTCTGCCCTGCCCTCGCCCTGGCTCTGGCCTGCCCTTGCTCTGGCAGCCTGCCCTTGTTCTGGCTCCGGCCTGCCCTTGCTCTGGCTCCGGCTAGCCCTCGCCTTGGCTCCGGCCTGCTCTCGCCCTGGCTCTGGCCTGCTCTTGCTCTGGCTCTGGCCTGCCCTCACCCTGGCTCCGGCCTGCTCTTGCTCTGGCTCTGGCCTACTCTCGCTCTGGCTCCGGCCTGCCCTTGCTCTGGCTCCGGCCAGCCCTCGCCTTGGATACGGCCAGCACCTGCTCTGGCTCCGGCCTGCCTTCACCTTGGCTTCGGACTGCTCTCGCTCAGGCCTGCTCTCGCTCTGGCTCTGGCCTGTCCTTGCCTTGGCTCCGGCCTGCTCTTGCTGTGGCCTACCCTGGCTCTGCCTCCGGCCAGCCCTCGCCTTGGCTGCGGCCAGCTCCGGCTCTCGCTCCGGCCTGCCCTCGCCCTGGCTCCGGCCTGCTCTGGCCTGCCCTTGCCCTGGCTCCGGCCTGCCCTTGCTCTGGCCTGCTCTCGCTCTGGCTCCAGCCTGCCCTCGACCTGTCTCCGGCCTGCTCATGCTCTGGCCTGCCCTCGCCCTGGCTCCGGCATTCTCTCGCTCTGGTTTCGGCCTGCCCTCGCCTTGGCTCCGGCCTGCCTTTGCCATGGCTACGGCCTGCTATCGCTCTGGCTCCGGCCTGCCTTTGCCTTTACTCCAGCCTGCTCTCGCTCAGGCTCTGGCCTGCTCTCGCTGTGGCTAAGGCCTGCCTTCGCCTTGGCCAGAGCGAGATTTGGCCAGAGCCAGAGGGAAAGAAGGCCGGAGCCAAGGCAAGGGCAGCCGGAACCAGGGCGAGAGCAGGCCAGAGCCAGGGCGAGAGCAGGCCAGAGCCAAGGCGAGAGCAGGGCGAGGGCAGGCCAGAGCCAGAGTCAGATCAGGCCGGAGACAAGGCGAGGACAGGCCAGAGCCAGAGCGAGGGCAGGCCAGAGCCAAAGCGAGAGCAGTCCGGAGCCAAGTCGAGGGCAGGCCAGAGCGGAAGCAAGCCGGAGCAAAGACAGGGGCAGGCCAGAGTCAGAGCGAGAGCAGGCCAGAGGCAGACCGAGAGCAGGCCGGAGCCAGGGCAAGGGCAGGCTGGAGCCAGAGCGAGAGTTGGGCAGAGCCAAGGCAAGGGCAGGCCAGAGCCAGGGCGAGAGCACGCCGGAGCCAAGGCAAGAGTAGGCCGGAGCCAGGGCGAGGGCAGGCCCGAGCCAGAGTCAGAGCAGGCCGGTCAAGGCGAGGGCAGGCAAGAGCCAGAGCGAGGGCAAGCCAGAGCCAGAGGGAGCTCGGGCAGGCTAGAGCAAGAGCGATAGCAGGCCGGAGCCAAGGCGCAGGCCAGAGCCAAAGCGAGAGCAGGCCAGAGCGAGAGCAGGCCAGAGCGAGAGCAGGCCAGAGCAAGAGCTGGCCAGAGCCAGAGCGAGAGTAGACCAGAGCCAAGGCAAGGGCAAGCGAGAGCCAGAGCGAGACAAGGCCAGAGCCAAGGCAAGAGCAGGCCGGAGCCAGGGCGAGGGCAGGCCCGAGCCAGAGTCAGAGCAGGCCGGTCAAGGCGAGGGCAGGCAAGAGCCAGAGCGAGGGCAAGCCAGAGCCAGAGGGAGCTCGGGCAGGCTAGAGCAAGAGCGATAGCAGGCCGGAGCCAAGGCGCAGGCCAGAGCCAAAGCGAGAGCAGGCCAGAGCGAGAGCAGGCCAGAGCGAGAGCAGGCCAGAGCAAGAGCTGGCCAGAGCCAGAGCGAGAGTAGACCAGAGCCAAGGCAAGGGCAAGCGAGAGCCAGAGCGAGAGCAGGCCAGAGCCAAGGCAAGGCCAGAGAGAGAGCAGGTCAGAGCCAGGGCGAGAGCAGGCAAGAGCCAATGCAAGGGCAGGCCGGAGTCAGGACGAGGGCAGGCTGGAGCCAAGGCGAGAGCAGGCCGGAGCCGATGTGAGGGTAGGCCAGAGCCAGGGCGAGGGCAGGTCAGAGCGAGAGCAGGCCGGAGCTCAGGCAAGGGCAGGCCAGAGAGAGAGCAGGCCAGAGCCAAGGCATGGGCAGGCCAGAGCCAGAGAGAGAGCTGGCCGGAGCCAGGGCGAGGGCAGGCCAGAGCCAGAGAAGGTCGGAGGCAGGGCGAGAGCAGGCCGGAGCCAAGGCGAGAGCAGTTCGAGGGCAGGCCAGAGCCAGAGTCAGATCAGGCCGGAGACAAGGCGAGGACAGGCCAGAGCCAGAGTGAGGGCAGGCCAGAGCCAAAGCGAGAGCAGTCCGGAGCCAAGTCGAGGGCAGACCAGAGCGGAAGCAAGCCGGAGCAAAGACAGGGGCAGGCCAGAGTCAGAGCGAGAGCAGGCCAGAGGCAGACCGAGAGCAGGCCGGAGCCAGGGCAAGGGCAGGCTGGAGCCAGAGCGAGAGTTGGGCAGAGCCAAGGCAAGGGCAGGCCAGAGCCAGGGCGAGAGCACGCCGGAGCCAGGGCAAGAGCAGGCCGGAGCCAGGGCGAGGGCAGGCCCGAGCCAGAGTCAGAGCAGGCCAGTCAAGGCGAGGGCAGGCAAGAGCCAGAGCGAGGGCAAGCCAGAGCCAGAGGGAGCTCGGGCAGGCTAGAGCAAGAGCGATAGCAGGCCGGAGCCAAGGCGAGAGCAGGCCAGAGCCAAGGCGAGAGCAGGCCAGAGCCAAAGCGAGAGCAGGCCAGAGCGAGAGCAGGCCAGAGCGAGAGCAGGCCAGAGCGAGAGCAGGCCAGAGCGAGAGCTGGCCAGAGCCAGAGCGAGAGTAGACCAGAGCCAAGGCAAGGGCAAGCGAGAGCCAGAGCGAGAGAAGGCCAGAGCCAAGGCAAGGGCAGGCCGGAACCAGGGCGAGAGGAGGCCAGAGACAGGGCGATGCCAGAGCTAGAGTAGGCCGGAGCCAGGGCAAGGGCAGGCCAGAGAGAGAGCAGGCCAGAGCCAGTGCGAGGGCAGGCCAGAGCCAGAGCGAGAGCATGCCGGAGCCAGGGCAAGAGCAGGCCGGAGCCAAGGCGAGGGCAGGACAGAGCCAGAGCGAGAGCAGGCCAGAGCCAAGGCAAGGCCAGAGAGAGAGCAGGTCGGAGCCAGGGCGAGAGCAGGCAAGAGCCAATGCAAGGGCAGGCCGGAGTCAGGACGAGGGCAGGCTGGAGCCAAGGCGAGAGCAGGCCGGAGCCAAGGTGAGGGTAGGCCAGAGCCAGGGCGAGGGCAGGTCAGAGTCAGAGCGAGAGCAGGCCGGAGCTCAGGCAAGGGCAGGCCAGAGAGAGAGCAGGCCGGAGCCAAGGCATGGGCAGGCCAGAGCCAGAGAGAGAGCTGGCTGGAGCCAGGGCGAGGGCAGGCCAGAGCCAGAGAAGGTCGGAGGCAGGGCGAGAGCAGGCCGGAGCCAATGCGAGAGCTGGCCGGGGCCAGAGCAAGGGCAGGTCGGAGTCAGGGCGAGGGCAGGCCGTAGCCAGAACGAGATCAGGCCGGAGCCAAGGCGAGAGCAGGCCACAGCCAAAGCAAGGGTAGGCCACAGCCAAGTCAAGGGCAGGCCGGAGCTAGAGATAGAGAAGGCCAGAGCCAAGGCAAGGGCAGGCCAGAGTGAGAGTAGGCCGGAGCCAGAGCGAGGGCAGGCCAGAGCCAGAGCGAGAGCAGGCCAGAGCCAAGTTGAGGTCAGGCCAGATATAGAGCACGCATGAGCCAAAGCAAGGGCAGGCCGGAACTAGAGAGAGAGCAGGCCGGAGCCAAGGCGAATGCAGGCCGGAACAAGGGCAAGAACAGGTAGGAGCCAAGTTGAGGTCAGGCCAGATATAGAGCAGGCATGAGCCAAAGCAAGGGCAGGCCGGAACCATAGAGATAGCAGGCCGGAGCGGAGCCAAGGCGAGAGCAGGACAGAGCGAGAGCAGGCCAGAGCCAGGACAAGGGCAGGCCGGAGCCAGTGCGAGAGCAGGCTGGAGCCAAGGAGAGGACAGGCCAGACTGGCCAGAGCGAGAGCAAGCAAGAGACAGGGCGAGAGCAGGCCGGAGCCAGAGAGAGAGCAGGCAAGAGGCAATGCGAGGGCTGGCCGGAGCCAGAGCAAGGGCAGGCCGGAGTCAGGGCGAGGGCAGGCAGGAGCCAGAGCGAGACCAGGCCGGAGCCAAGGCGAGAGCAGGCCGGAGCCAAGGTGAGGGTAGGCCAGAGCCAGGGTGAGGGCAGGTCAGAGCGAGAGCAGCCCGGAGCTAAGGCAAGGGCAGGCCAGAGCCAGAGAGAGAGCAGGCCGGAGCCAATAGGCAGGCCAGAGCCAGAGAGAGAGCAGGCCGGAGCCAGGGCGAGTGCAGGCCAGAGCCAGAGCAGGTCGGAGGCAGGGCGAGAGCGGGCCGGAGCCAATGTGAGGGCTGGCCGGAGCCAGAGCAAGGGCAGGCCGGAGTCAGGCCGAGGGCAGGCAGTAGCCAGAGCGAGAGCAGGCCAGAGCCAAGGCGAGAGCGGTCCGGAGTCAAGGCGAGGGTAGGCCAGAGCCAAGGCAAGGGCAGGCCGGAGCCAGAGATAGAGAAGGCCAGAGCCAAGGCTAGGGCAGGCCAGAGCGAGAGTAGGCCGGAGCCAGGGCAAGGGCAGGCCAGAGCCAGAGAGAGAGCTGGCCAGAGCCAGGGCAAGGGTAGGCCAGAGCCAGAGAGAGAGCAGTTCAGAGCCAGGGAGAGAGCAGGACGTAGCCAAGGCGAGGGCAGGCCGGAGCCCGAGCTGTGGCATAGTGGAGCCAGGGCGAGGGCAGTACGGAGCTAGAGCGAGAGCAGGCCGGAGCAAAGGCGAGAGCAGGCCGTAGCCTAGGCGAGGGCAGGCCAGAGGCAGAGCCAGGGTAGGCCAGAGCAAGAGCAGGCCAGAGCTAGAGCAGGCCGGAGCCAAGGCAAGGGCAGACCATCGCCAGAGCGAGAGCAGGCCTGAGCCAGAGTGAGAGTAGGCCAGAGACAAGGCAAAGGCAGTCCAGAGCTAGCGCGAGAGCAGGCCGGAGCCAAGGCGAGGGCAGGCCAGAGCGAGAGCAGGCCGGAGCCAAGGCGAGGGCAGGCCAGAACGAGAGCAGGCCGGAGCCAAGTCGAGGGCAGGCCAGAGCCAGAGCGAAAGCAGGCCAGAGCGAGAGCAGTCCGGAGCCAAGGAAAGGGCAGGCCACACACAGCCAGAGTAAGTTTTGCTCTGCTCTGCTTGTCTACCGCATCTGTGGGTTTTGCTCTGCTCTGCTTGTCTATCGCATCTGCGGGTTTTGCTCTGCTCTGCTTGTCTACTGCATCTGCGGGTTTTGCTCTGCTCTGCTTGTCTACCGCATTTGCGGGTTTTTCTCTGCTCTGCTTGTTTACCGCACCTGCGGGTTTTGCTCTGCTCTGCTTGTCTTCCGCATCTGCGGGTTTTGCTCTGCTCTGCTTGTCTACCGCATCTGTGGGTTTTGCTCTGCTCTGCTTGTCTACCGCACCTGCGGCTCCGTTCCTGTGTCCCGTCTGTACTGGTCCCTATCCTGCCTGCGTTCCTACCTGCCAGTACCCGCCTGTCTGCATGCCAGCCGTGCCTGCCAGTGCCCACCTGTCTGCATGCCAGCCGTGCCTGCCAGTGCCCACCTTCTGCATACGAGCCATGCCTGCCAATACCCACCTGTCAACATACCAGCCGTGCCTGCCAGTACCCACCTGTCTGTATGCCAGCCGAACCTGCCTTTTCCTGCATTCCCCGGTGTGGGTCAACAGCTGTGACTGGGGTCTAGAGCAGGCTTGAGCCAGAGCGAGGGCAGGCCAGAGCCAAGGCGAAGGCAGGCCAGAACCAGAGCAAGAGCAGGCCGGAGTCAAGACGAGGGCAGGCCAGAGCAAGAGCAGTCCGGAGCCAGGGCGAGGGCAGGCCAGAGCCAGAGCAAGAGCAGGCCGGAGCCAAGGCAAGGGCTGGCCGGAGCCAGAGTAAGGGCAGGCCGGAGCCAGGGCGAGGGCTGGCCAGAGCCAGAGCAAGAGCAGGCTGGAGCCAAGGCGAGAGCAGGCTGGAGCCAAGGTGAGGGCAGGCCAGAGCGATAGCATGCTGGAGCCAAGGCGAGGGCAGGCCAGAGACAGATCCAGAGCAGGCCGGAGCCAGGGCGAGGGCAGGCCAGAGTCAGAGCGAGAGCAGGCTGGAGCCAAAGCGAGGGCACGCCAGAGCGAGAGCAGGCCAGAGCCAGGGCGAGGGCAGGCCAAAGTAGGCCAGAGCCAAGGCAAGGGCAGGCCAGAGCGAGAGAAGGCCTGAGCGAGAGTAGGCCGAAGCCAGGGCAAGGGCAAGCCAGAGCCAGAGAGAGAGCAGGCCGGAGCCAGGGCAAGAGCAGGCCGGAGCCAAGGCGAGGGCAGGACAGAGCCAGAGCGAGAGCAGGCCACAGCCAAGGCAAGGGCAGGCCAGAGCCAGAAAGAGAGCATTTCGGAGCCAGGGCGAGAGCAGGCCGGAGCCAATGCGAGGGCTGGCCGGAGCCAGAGCAAGGGCAGGCCGGAGTCAGGGCGAGGGCAGGCAGGAGCCAGAGCGAGAGCAGGCCAGAGCCAAGGCGAGGGTAGGCCCGGGCGAAGGCAGGTCAGAGTGAGAGAAGGCCGGAGCTAAGGCATGGACAGGCCAGAGAGAGAGCAGGCCGGAGCCAAGGCATGGGCAGGCCAGAGCCAGAGAGAGAGCAGGCCGGAGCCAGGGCGAGGGCTGGCCAGAGCGAGAGCAGGTTGGAGGCAGGGCGAGAGCAGGCCGGAGCCAATGTGAGGGCTGGCCGGACCCAGAGCAAGGGCATGCCGGAGTCAGGGCGAGGGCAGGCCGTAGCCAGAGCGAGAGCTGGCCGGAGTCAAGGCGAGGGTAGGCCAGAGCCAAGGCAAGGGCAGGCCGGAACCAGGGCGAGTGCAGGCCGGAGACAGGGCGAGGCAAGAGCCAGAGCGAGAGTAGGCCGGAGCCAGGGCAAGGGCAGGCCAGAGCCAGAGAGATAGCAGGCTGGAGCCAGGGCGAGGGCAGGCCAGAGCCAGAGAGAGAGCAGTTCAGAGCCAGGGAGAGAGCAGGACGTAGCCAAGGCGAGGGCAGGCCGGAGCCCGAGCTGTGGCATAGTGGAGCCAGGGCGAGGGCAGGACGGAGCTAGAGCGAGAGCAGGCTGGAGCCAAGGCGAGAGCAGGCCGTAGCCAAGGCAAGGGCAGACCAGAGCCAAAGCGAGGGCAGGCCAGAGCCAGAGCGAGAGCAGCCCGGAGCCAAGGCGAAGGCAGGCTAGAGCCAGAGCGAGAGCAGGCCGGAGCAAAGGCAAAGGCAGCCCAGAGCCAGAGTGAGAGCAGGCCGGAGACAAGGCAAAGGCAGGCCAGAGCCAGAGCAGGCCGGAGCCAAGGCGAGGGCAGGCCAGAGCGAGAGCAGGCCGGAGCCAAGGCGAGGGCAGGCCAGAGCGAGAGCAGGTCGGAGCCAAAGCGAGGGCAGGCCAGGGCCAGAGCGAGTGCAAGCCGGAGCCAAGTCGAGGGCAGGCCAGAGCCAGAGCAAAAGCAGGCAGAGCCAGAGCGAGAGCAGTCCGGAGCCAAGGAAAGGGCAGGCCACAGCCAGAGGTAGAGCAGGCTTGAGCCAGAGCGAGGGCAGGCCGGAGCCAAGGCGAAGGCAGGCCAGAACCAGAGCGAGAGCAGGCCGGAGTCAAGACGAGGGCAGGCCAGAGCAAGAGCCGTCCGGAGCCAGAGCGAGGGCTGGCCGGAGCCAGAGTAAGGGCAGGCCGGAGCCAGGACGAGGGCAGGCTGGAGCCAGAGCAAGAGCAGGCCGGAGCCAAGGCGAGAGCAGGCCGGAGCCAAGGTGAGGGCAGGCCAAAGCCAGAGCGAGAGCAGGCCGGATCCGGCCAAGGCGAGGGCAGGCCAGAGAAAGATCCAGAGCAGGCTGGAGCGAGGGCAGGCCAGAGTCAGTGCGAGAGCAGGCCGGAGCCAAAGCGAGGGCACGCCAGAGCGAGAGTAGGCCAGAGCCAAGGCAAGGGCAGGCCAGAGCCAGAGCAAGAGAAGGCCCAGAGCCAAGGCAAGGGCTGGCCGGAACCAGGATGAGAGGAGGCCGGAGACGGGGCGAGGCCAGAGCGAGAGCAGGCCAGAGCGAGAGCAGGCCGAAGCCAGGGCAAGGTCAAGCCAGAGAGAGAGCAGGCCGGAGCCAGGGCAAGGGCAGGCCAGAGACAGAGAGAGAGCAGGCCGGAGCCAGGGCGAGGGCAGGCCAGAGCGAGAGCAGTTCAGAGCCAGGGAGAGAGCAGGACGTAGCCAAGGCGAGGGCAGGCCGGAGCCCGAGCTGTGGCATAGTGGAGCCAGGGCGAGGGCAGGACCGAGCTAGAGCGAGAGCAGGCTGGACGGAGCCAAGGCGAGAGCAGGACAGAGCGACAGCAGGCCAGAGCCAGGACGAGGGCAGGCCGGAGCCAGTGTGAGAGCAGGCTGGAGCCAAGGAGAGGACAAGCCAGACTGGCCAGAGCGAGAGCAAGCAAGAGACTGGGCGAGAGCAGGCCGGAGCCAGAGAGAGAGCAGGCAAGAGGCAATGCGAGTGCTGGCCGGAGCCAGAGCAAGGGCAGGCCAGAGTCAGGGCGAGGGCAGGCAGGAGCCAGAGCGAGAGCAGGCCGGAGCCAAGGCGAGAGCAGGCCGGAGCCAAGGTGAGGGTAGGCCAGAGCCAGAGAGAGAGCAGGCCGGAGCCAATGGGCAGGCCAGAGCCAGAGAGAGAGCAGGCCGGAGCCAGGGCGAGAGCAGGCCAGAGCCAGAACAGGTCGGAGGCAGGGCGAGAGCGGGCCGGAGCCAATGTGAGGGCTGGCCGGAGCCAGAGCCAGGGCAGGCCGGAGTCAGGCCGAGGGCAGGCAGTAGCCAGAGCGAGACAGGCTGGAGCCAAGGCGAGAGCAGGCCGGAGTCAAGGCGAGGGTAGGCCAGAGCCAAGGCAAGGGCAGGCCGGAGCCAGAGATAGAGAAGGCCAGAGCCAAGGCTAGGGCAGGCCAGAGCGAGAGTAGGCCTCAGCCAGGGCAAGGGCAGGCCAGAGCCAGAGAGAGAGCAGGCCGGAGCCAGGGCAAGGGTAGGCCAGAGCCAGAGAGAGAGCAGTTCAGAGCCAGGGAGAGAGCAGGACGTAGCCAAGGCGAGGGCAGGCCGGAGCCCGAGCTGTGGCATAGTGGAGCCAGGGCGAGGGTAGTACGGAGCTAGAGCGAGAGCAGGCCGGAGCAAAGGCGAGAGCAGGCCGTAGCCTAGGCGAGGGCAGGCCAGAGGCAGAGCCAGGGTAGGCCAGAGCAAGAGCAGGCCAGAGCTAGAGCAGGCCGGAGCAAAGGCAAGGGCAGACCATCGCCAGAGCGAGAGCAGGCCTGAGCCAGAGTGAGAGTAGGCCAGAGACAAGGCAAAGGCAGTCCAGAGCTAGCGCGAGAGCAGGCCGGAGCCAAGGTGAGGGCAGGCCAGAGCGAGAGCAGGCCGGAGCCAAGGCGAGGGCAGGCCAGAGCGAGGCAGGCCGGAGCCAAGTCGAGGGCAGGCCAGAGCCAGAGCGAAAGCAGGCCAGAGCGAGATCAGTCCGGAGCCAAGGAAAGGGCAGGCCACAGCCAGAGTAAGCTTTGCTCTGCTCTGCTTGTCTACCGCATCTGTGGGTTTTGCTCTGCTCTACTTGTCTATCGCATCTGCGGGTTTTGCTCTGCTCTGCTTGTTTACTGCATCTGCGGGTTTTGCTCTGCTCTGCTTGTCTACCGCATTTGCGGGTTTTTCTCTGCTCTGCTTGTTTACCGCACCTGCGGGTTTTGCTCTGCTCTGCTGGTCTTCCGCATCTGCGGGTTTTGCTCTGCTCTGCTTGTCTACCGCATCTGTGGGTTTTGCTCTGCTCTGCTTGTCTACCGCACCTGCGGCTCCGTTCCTGTGTCCCGTCTGTACTGGTCCCTATCCTGCCTGCGTTCCTACCTGCCAGTACCCGCCTGTCTGCATGCCAGCCGTGCCTGCCAGTGCCCACCTGTCTGCATGCCAGCCGTGCCTGCCAGTGCCCACCTTCTGCATACCAGCCGTGCCTGCCAATACCCACCTGTCAACATACCAGTCGTGCCTGCCAGTACCCACCTGTCTGTATGCCAGCCGAACCTGCCTTTTCCTGCATTCCCCGGTGTGGGTCAACAGCTGTGACTGGGGTCTAGAGCAGGCTTGAGCCAGAGCGAGGGCAGGCCAGAGCCAAGGCGAAGGCAGGCCAGAACCAGAGCGAGAGCAGGCCGGAGTCAAGACGAGGGCAGGCCAGAGCAAGAGCAGTCCGGAGCCAGGGCGAGGGCAGGCCAGAGCAAGAGCAGGCCGGAGCCAAGGCAAGGGCTGGCCGGAGCCAGAGTAAGGGCAGGCCGGAGCCAGGGCGAGGGCTGGCCGGAGCCAGAGCAAGAGCAGGCTGGAGCCAAGGCGAGAGCAGGCTGGAGCCAAGGTGAGGGCAGGCCAGAGCGATAGCATGCTGGAGCCAAGGCGAGGGCAGGCCAGAGACAGATCCAGAGCAGGCCGGAGCCAAGGCAAGGGCAGACCAGAGCCAAAGCGAGGGCAGGCCAGAGCGAGAGCAGCCCGGAGCCAAGGCGAAGGCAGGCTAGAGCCAGAGCGAGAGCAGGCCGGAGCAAAGGCAAAGGCAGCCCAGAGCCAGAGTGAGAGCAGGCCGGAGACAAGGCAAAGGCAGGCCAGAGCCAGAGCAGGCCGGAGCCAAGGCGAGGGCAGGCCAGAGCGAGAGCAGGTCGGAGCCAAAGCGAGGGCAGGCCAGGGCCAGAGCGAGTGCAAGCCGGAGCCAAGTCGAGGGCAGGCCAGAGCCAGAGCAAAAGCAGGCAGAGCCAGAGCGAGAGCAGTCCGGAGCCAAGGAAAGGGCAGGCCACAGCCAGAGGTAGAGCAGGCTTGAGCCAGAGCGAGGGCAGGCCGGAGCCAAGGCGAAGGCAGGCCAGAACCAGAGCGAGAGCAGGCCGGAGTCAAGACGAGGGCAGGCCAGAGCAAGAGCCGTCTGGAGACAGGGCGAGGGCAGGCCAGAGCCAAAGCAAGAGCAGGCCGGAGCCAAGGCCCTCGAGGGCTGGCCGGAGCCAGAGTAAGGGCAGGCCGGAGCCAGGACGAGGGCAGGCTGGAGCCAGAGCAAGAGCAGGCCGGAGCCAAGGCGAGAGCAGGCCGGAGCCAAGGTGAGGGCAGGCCAAAGCCAGAGCGAGAGCAGGCCGGAGCCAAGGCGAGGGCAGGCCAGAGAAAGATCCAGAGCAGGCTGGAGCGAGGGCAGGCCAAAGTCAGTGCGAGAGCAGGCCGGAGCCAAAGCGAGGGCACGCCAGAGCCGAGAGCAGGCCAGAGCGAGAGCAGGCCGGAGCCAGGGAGAGGGCAGGCCAGAGCCAAGGCAAGGGCAGGCCAGAGCCAGAGCAAGAGAAGGCCCAGAGCCAAGGCAAGGGCTGGCCGGAACCAGGATGAGAGGAGGCCGTTGACAGGGCGAGGCCAGAGCGAGAGCAGGCCGAAGCCAGGGCAAGGTCAAGCCAGAGAGAGAGCAGGGCGGAGCCAGGGCAAGGGCAGGCCAGAGCCAGAGAGAGAGCAGACCGGAGCCAGGGCGAGGGCAGGCCAGAGCGAGAGCAGTTCAGAGCCAGGGAGAGAGCAGGACGTAGCCAAGGCGAGGGCAGGCCGGAGCCCGAGCTGTGGCATAGTGGAGCCAGGGCGAGGGCAGGACCGAGCTAGAGCGAGAGCAGGCTGGACGGAGCCAAGGCGAGAGCAGGACAGAGCGAGAGCAGGCCAGAGCCAGGACGAGGGCAGGCCGGAGCCAGTGCGAGAGCAGGCTGGAGCCAAGGAGAGGACAGGCCAGACTGGCCAGATCGAAAGCAAGCAAGAGACTGGGCGAGAGCAGGCCGGAGCCAGAGAGAGAGCAGGCAAGAGGCAATGCGAGGGCTGGCCGGAGCCAGAGCAAGGGCAGGCCAGAGTCAGGGCGAGGGCAGGCAGGAGCCAGAGCGAGAGCAGGCCGGAGCCAAGGCGAGAGCAGGCCGGAGCCAAGGTGAGGGTAGGCCAGAGCCAGGATGAGGGCAGGTCAGAGTCAGAGCGAGAGCAGGCCGGAGCTAAGGCAAGGGCAGGCCAGAGCCAGAGAGAGAGCGAGCAGGCCGGAGCCAATGGGCAGGCCAGAGCCAGAGAGAGAGCAGGCCGGAGCCAGGGCGAGTGCAGGCCAGAGCCAGAACAGGTCGGAGGCAGGGCGAGAGCGGGCCGGAGCCAATGTGAGGGCTGGCCGGAGCCAGAGCCAGGGCAGGCCGGAGTCAGGCCGAGGGCAGGCAGTAGCCAGAGCGAGAGCAGGCCGGAGCCAAGGCGAGAGCAGGCCGGAGTCAAGGCGAGGGTAGGCCAGAGCCAAGGCAAGGGCAGGCCGGAGCCAGAGATAGAGAAGGCCAGAGCCAAGGCTAGGGCAGGCCAGAGCGAGAGTAGGCCTCAGCCAGGGCAAGGGCAGGCCAGAGCCAGAGAGAGAGCAGGCCGGCGCCAGGGCAAGGGCAGGCCAGAGCCAGAGAGAGAGCAGTTCAGAGCCAGGGAGAGAGCAGGACGTAGCCAAGGCGAGGGCAGGCCGGAGCCCGAGCTGTGGCATAGTGGAGCCAGGGCGAGGGCAGTACGGAGCTAGAGCGAGAGCAGGCCGGAGCAAAGGCGAGAGCAGGCCGTAGCCTAGGCGAGGGCAGGCCAGAGGCAGAGCCAGGGTAGGCCAGAGCAAGAGCAGGCCAGAGCTAGAGCAGGCCGGAGCCAAGGCAAGGGCAGACCATCGCCAGAGCGAGAGCAGGCCTGAGCCAGAGTGAGAGTAGGCCAGAGACAAGGCAAAGGCAGTCCAGAGCTAGCGCGAGAGCAGGCCGGAGCCAAGGCGAGGGCAGGCCAGAGCGAGAGCAGGCCGGAGCCAAGGCGAGGGCAGGCCAGAGCGAGAGCAGGCCGGAGCCAAGTCGAGGGCAGGCCAGAGCCAGAGCGAAAGCAGGCCAGAGCGAGAGCAGTCCGGAGCCAAGGAAAGGGCAGGCCACAGCCAGAGTAAGTTTTGCTCTGCTCTGCTTGTCTACCGCATCTGTGGGTTTTGCTCTGCTCTACTTGTCTATCGCATCTGCGGGTTTTGCTCTGCTCTGCTTGTCTACTGCATCTGCGGGTTTTGCTCTGCTCTGCTTGTCTACCGCATTTGCGGGTTTTTCTCTGCTCTGCTTGTTTACCGCACCTGCGGGTTTTGCTCTGCTCTGCTGGTCTTCCGCATCTGCGGGTTTTGCTCTGCTCTGCTTGTCTACCGCATCTGTGGGTTTTGCTCTGCTCTGCTTGTCTACCGCACCTGCGGCTCCGTTCCTGTGTCCCGTCTGTACTGGTCCCTATCCTGCCTGCGTTCCTACCTGCCAGTACCCGCCTGTCTGCATGCCAGCCGTGCCTGCCAGTGCCCACCTGTCTGCATGCCAGCCGTGCCTGCCAGTGCCCACCTTCTGCATACCAGCCGTGCCTGCCAATACCCACCTGTCAACATACCAGCCGTGCCTGCCAGTACCCACCTGTCTGTATGCCAGCCGAACCTGCCTTTTCCTGCATTCCCCGGTGTGGGTCAACAGCTGTGACTGGGGTCTAGAGCAGGCTTGAGCCAGAGCGAGGGCAGGCCAGAGCCAAGGCGAAGGCAGGCCAGAACCAGAGCAAGAGCAGGCCGGAGTCAAGACGAGGGCAGGCCAGAGCAAGAGCAGTCCGGAGCCAGGGCGAGGGCAGGCCAGAGCCAGAGCAAGAGCAGGCCGGAGCCAAGGCAAGGGCTGGCCGGAGCCAGAGTAAGGGCAGGCCGGAGCCAGGGCGAGGGCTGGCCGGAGCCAGAGCAAGAGCAGGCTGGAGCCAAGGCGAGAGCAGGCTGGAGCCAAGGTGAGGGCAGGCCAGAGCGATAGCATGCTGGAGCCAAGGCGAGGGCAGGCCAGAGACAGATCCAGAGCAGGCCGGAGCCAGGGCGAGGGCAGGCCAGAGTCAGAGCGAGAGCAGGCTGGAGCCAAAGCGAGGGCACGCCAGAGCGAGAGCAGGCCAGAGCTATGGCGAGGGCAGGCCAGAGCGAGAGTAGGCCAGAGCCAAGGCAAGGGCAGGCCAGAGCGAGAGAAGGCCAGAGCCAAGGTAAGAGCAGGCCGGAACCAGGGCGAGAGGAGGCCGGAGAAAGGGCGAGGCCAGAGCGAGAGCTGGCCAGAGCGAGAGTAGGCCGAAGCCAGGGCAAGGGCAAGCCAGAGAGAGAGCAGGCCGGAGCCAGGGCAAGAGCAGGCCGGAGCCAAGGCGAGGGCAGGACAGAGCCAGAGCGAGAGCAGGCCACAGCCAAGGCAAGGGCAGGCCAGAGCCAGAAAGAGAGCATTTCGGAGCCAGGGCGAGAGCAGGCCGGAGCCAATGCGAGGGCTGGCCGGAGCCAGAGCAAGGGCAGGCCGGAGTCAGGGCGATGGCAGGCAGGAGCCAGAGCGAGAGCAGGCCAGAGCCAAGGCGAGGGTAGGCCCGGGCGAGGGCAGGTCAGAGTGAGAGAAGGCTGGAGCTAAGGCATGGACAGGCCAGAGCCAGAGAGAGAGCAGGCCGGAGCCAAGGCATGGGCAGGCCAGAGCCAGAGAGAGAGCAGGCCGGAGCCAGGGCGAGGGCAGGCCAGAGCGAGAGCAGGTCGGAGGCAGGGCGAGAGCAGGCCAGGGCCAATGTGAGGGCTGGCCGGACCCAGAGCAAGGGCAGGCCGGAGTCAGGGCGAGGGCAGGCCGTAGCCAGAGCGAGAGCTGGCCGTAGCCAGAGCGAGAGCTGGCCGGAGTCAAGGCGAGGGTAGGCCAGAGCCAAGGCAAGGGCAGGCCGGATCCAGGGCGAGGCAAGAGCCAGAGCGAGAGTAGGCCGGAGCCAGGGCAAGGGCAGGCCAGAGCCAGAGAGAGAGCAGGCTGGAGCCAGGGCGAGGGCAGGCCAGAGCCAGAGAGAGAGCAGTTCAGAGCCAGGGAGAGAGCAGGACGTAGCCAAGGCGAGGGCAGGCCGGAGCCCGAGCTGTGGCATAGTGGAGCCAGGGCGAAGGCAGGACGGAGCTAGAGCGAGAGCAGGCTGGAGCCAAGGCGAGAGCAGGCCGTAGCCAAGGCAAGGGCAGACCAGAGCCAAAGCGAGGGCAGGCCAGAGCCAGAGCGAGAGCAGCCCGGAGCCAAGGCGAAGGCAGGCTAGAGCCAGAGCGAGAGCAGGCCGGAGCAAAGGCAAAGGCAGCCCAGAGCCAGAGTGAGAGCAGGCCGGAGCCAAGGCGAGGGCAGGCCAGAGCAAGAGCAGGCCGGAGCCAAGGCGAGAGCAGGTCGGAGCCAAAGCGAGGGCAGGCCAGGGCCAGAGCGAGTGCAAGCCGGAGCCAAGTCGAGGGCAGGCCAGAGCCAGAGCAAAAGCAGGCAAAGCCAGAGCGAGAGCAGTCCGGAGCCAGGGAAAGGGCAGGCCACAGCCAGAGGTAGAGCAGGCTTGAGCCAGAGCGAGGGCAGGCCGGAGCCAAGGCGAAGGCAGGCCAGAACCAGAGCGAGAGCAGGCCAGAGCAAGAGCCGTCCGGAGCCAGGGCGAGGGCAGGCCAGAGCCAAACCAAGAGCAGGCCGGAGCCAAGGCCCTCGAGGGCTGGCCGGAGCCAGAGTAAGGGCAGGCCGGAGCCAGGACGAGGGCAGGCTGGAGCCAGAGCAAGAGCAGGCCGGAGCCAAGGCGAGAGCAGGCCGGAGCCAAGGTGAGGGCAGGCCAAAGCCAGAGCGAGAGCAGGCCGGAGCCAAGGCGAGGGCAGGCCAGAGAAAGATCCAGAGCAGGCTAGAGCGAGGGCAGGCCAGAGTCAGAGCGAGAGCAGGCCGGAGCCAAAGCGAGGGCACGCCAGAGCCGAGAGCAGGCCAGAGCGAGAGCAGGCCGGAGCCAGGGCGAGGGCAGGCCAGAGCCAGAGCGAGAGTAGGCCAGAGCCAAGGCAAGGGCAGGCCAGAGCCAGAGCAAGAGAAGGCCCAGAGCCAAGGCAAGGGCTGGCCGGAACCAGGGTGAGAGGAGGCCGGAGACATGGCGAGGCCAGAGCGAGAGCAGGCCAGAGCGAGAGCAGGCCGAAGCAAGGGCAAGCCAGAGCCAGAGAGAGAGCAGGCCGGAGCCAGGGCAAGGGCATGCCAGAGTCAGAGAGCAGGCCGGAGCCAGGGCGAGGGCCGGCCAGAGCGAGAGCAGTTCAGAGCCAGGGAGAGAGCAGGACGTAGCCAAGGCGAGGGCAGGCCGGAGCCCGAGCTGTGGCATAGTGGAGCCAGGGCGAGGGCAGGACCGAGCTAGAGCGAGAGCAGGCTGGACGGAGCCAAGGCGAGAGCAGGACAGAGCGACAGCAGGCCAGAGCCAGGACGAGGGCAGGCCGGAGCCAGTGCGAGAGCAGGCTGGAGCCAAGGAGAGGACAGGCCAGACTGGCCAGATCTGGCGAGAGCAAGCAAGAGACTGGGCGAGAGTAGGCCGGAGCCAGAGAGAGAGCAGGCAAGAGGCAATGCGAGGGCTGGCCGGAGCCAGAGCAAGGGCAGGCCAGAGTCAGGGCGAGGGCAGGCAGGAGCCAGAGCGAGAGCAAGCCGGAGCCAAGGCGAGAGCAGGCCGGAGCCAAGGTGAGGGTAGGCCAGAGCCAGGGTGAGGGCAGGTCAGAGTCAGAGCGAGAGCAGGCCGGAGCTAAGGCAAGGGCAGGCCAGAGCCAGAGAGAGAGCAGGCCGGAGCCAGGGCGAGTGCAGGCCAGAGCCAGAACAGGTCGGAGGCAGGGCGAGAGCGGTCCGGAGCCAATGTGAGGGCTGGCCGGAGCCAGAGCCAGGGCAAGCCGGAGCCAGGCCGAGGGCAGGCAGTAGCCAGAGCGAGAGCAGGCCGGAGCCAAGGCGAGAGCAGGCCGGAGTCAAGGCGAGGGTAGGCCAGAGCCAAGGCAAGGGCAGGCCGGAGCCAGAGATAGAGAAGGCCAGAGCCAAGGCTAGGGCAGGCCAGAGCGAAAGTAGGCCTCAGCCAGGGCAAGGGCAGGCCAGAGCCAGAGAGAGAGCAGGCCGGAGCCAGGGCAAGTGTAGGCCAGAGCCAGAGAGAGAGCAGTTCAGAGCCAGGGAGAGAGCAGGACGTAGCCAAGGCGAGGGCAGGCCGGAGCCCGAGCTGTGGCATAGTGGAGCCAGGGCGAGGGCAGTACGGAGCTAGAGCGAGAGCAGGCCGGAGCAAAGGCGAGAGCAGGCCGTTGCCTAGGCGAGGGCAGGCCAGAGGCAGAGCCAGGGTAGGCCAGAGCAAGAGCAGGCCAGAGCTAGAGCAGGCCGGAGCCAAGGCAAGGGCAGACCATCGCCAGAGCGAGAGCAGGCCTGAGCCAGAGTGAGAGTAGGCCAGAGACCAGGCAAAGGCAGTCCAGAGCTAGCGCGAGAGCAGGCCGGAGCCAAGGCGAGGGCAGGCCAGAGCGAGAGCAGGCCGGAGCCAAGGCGAGGGCAGGCCAGAGCGAGAGCAGGCCGGAGCCAAGTCGAGGGCAGGCCAGAGCGAAAGCAGGCCAGAGCGAGAGCAGTCCGGAGCCAAGGAAAGGGCAGGCCACAGCCAGAGTAAGTTTTGCTCTGCTCTGCTTGTCTACCGCATCTGTGGGTTTTGCTCTGCTCTACTTGTCTATCGCATCTGCGGGTTTTGCTCTGCTCTGCTTGTCTACTGCATCTGCGGGTTTTGCTCTGCTCTGCTTGTCTACCGCATTTGCGGGTTTTTCTCTGCTCTGCTTGTTTACCGCACCTGCGGGTTTTGCTCTGCTCTGCTTGTCTTCCGCATCTGCGGGTTTTGCTCTGCTCTGCTTGTCTACCGCATCTGTGGGTTTTGCTCTGCTCTGCTTGTCTAGCGCACCTGCGGCTCCGTTCCTGTGTCCCGTCTGTACTGGTCCCTATCCTGCCTGCGTTCCTACCTGCCAGTGCCCACCTGTCTGCATGCCAGCCGTGCCTGCCAGTGCCCACCTTCTGCATACCAGCCGTGCCTGCCAATACCCACCTGTCAACATACCAGCCGTGCCTGCCAGTACCCACCTGTCTGTATGCCAGCCGAATCTGCCTTTTCCTGCATTCCCCGGTGTGGGTCAACAGCTGTGACTGGGGTCTAGAGCAGGCTTGAGCCAGAGCGAGGGCAGGCCAGAGCCAAGGCGAAGGCAGGCCAGAACCAGAGCGAGAGCAGGCCGGAGTCAAGATGAGGGCAGGCCAGAGCAAGAGCAGTCCGGAGCCAGGGCGAGGGCAGGCCAGAGCAAGAGCAGGCCGGAGCCAAGGCAAGGGCTGGCCGGAGCCAGAGTAAGGGCAGGCCGGAGCCAGGGCGAGGGCTGGCCGGAGCCAGAGCAAGACCAGGCTGGAGCCAAGGCGAGAGCAGGCTGGAGCCAAGGTGAGGGGGCAGGCCAGAGCGATAGCATGCTGGAGCCAAGGCGAGGGCAGGCCAGAAACAGATCCAGAGCAGGCCGGAGCCAGGGCGAGGGCAGGCCAGAGTCAGAGCGAGAGCAGGCTGGAGCCAAAGCGAGGGCACGCCAGAGCGAGAGCAGGCCAGAGCCAGGGCGAGGGCAGGCCAGAGCGAGAGTAGGCCAGACAGAGCCAAGGCAAGGGCAGGCCAGAGCGAGAGAAGGCCAGAGCCAAGGTAAGAGCAGGCCGGAACCAGGGCGAGAGGAGGCCGGAGAAAGGGCGAGAGCAGGCCAGAGCGAGAGTAGGCCGAAGACAGGGCAAGGGCAAGCCAGAGCCAGAGAGAGAGCAGGCCGGAGCCAAGGCGAAGGCAGGCTAGAGCCAGAGCGAGAGCAGGCTGGAGCAAAGGCAAAGGCAGCCCAGAGCCAGAGAGAGAGCAGGCCGGAGCCAGGGCGAGGGCAGTCCAAAGCCAGAGAGAGAGCAGTTCAGAGCCAGGGAGAGAGCAGGACAGCGCAGGACGTAGCCAAGGCGAGGGCAGGCCGGAGCCCGAGCTGTGGCATAGTGGAGCCAGGGCGAGAGCAGGCTGGAGCCAAGGCGAGAGCAGGCCGTAGCCAAGGCAATGGCAGACCAGAGCCAAAGCGAGGGCAGGCCAGAGCCAGAGCGAGAGCAGCCCGGAGCCAAGGCGAAGGCAGGCTAGAGCCAGAGCGAGAGCAGGCCGGAGCAAAGGCAAAGGCAGCCCAGAGCCAGAGTGAGAGCAGGCCGGAGACAAGGCAAAGGCAGGCCAGAGCCAGAGCAGGCCGGAGCCAAGGCGAGAGCAGGCCAGAGCGAGAGCAGGCCGGAGCCAAGGCGAGAGCAGGCCGGAGCCAATGCGAGGGCTGGCCGGAGCCAGAGCAAGGGCAGGCCGGAGTCAGGGCGAGGGCAGGCAGGAGCCAGAGCGAGAGCAGGCCAGAGCCAAGGCGAGGGTAGGCCCGGGTGAGGGCAGGTCAGAGTGAGAGAAGGCCGGAGCTAAGGCATGGGCAGGCCAGAGCCAGAGAGAGAGCAGGCCGGAGCCAAGGCATGGGCAGGCCAGAGCCAGAGAGAGAGCAAGCCGGAGCCAGGGCGAGGGCAGGCCAGAGCGAGAGCAGGTCGGAGGCAGGGCGAGAGCAGGCCGGAGCCAATGTGAGGGCTGGCCGGACCCAGAGCAAGGGCAGTCTGGAGTCAGGGCGAGGGCAGGCCGTAGCCAGAGTGAGAGCTGGCCGGAGTCAAGGCGAGGGTAGGCCAGAGCCAAGGCAAGGGCAGGCCGGAACCAGGGCGAGAGCAGGCCGGAGACAGGGCGAGGCAAGAGCCAGAGCGAGAGTAGGCCGGAGCCAGGGCAAGGGCAGGCCAGAGCCAGAGAGAGAGCAGGCCGGAGCCAGGGCGGGGGCAGGCCAGAGCCAGAGAGAGAGCAGTTCAGAGCTAGGGAGAGAGCAGGACGCAAGGCGAGGGCAGGCCGGAGCCTGAGCTGTGGCATAGTGGAGCCCGGGCGAGGGCAGGACGGAGCTAGAGCGAGAGCAGGCTGGAGCCAAGGAGAGAGCAGGCCGTAGCCAAGGCAAGGGCAGACCAGAGCCAAAGCGAGGGCAGGCCAGAGCGAGAGCAGCCCGGAGCCAAGGCGAAGGCAGGCTAGAGCCAGAGCAAGAGCAGGCCGGAGCAAAGGCAAAGGCAGCCCAGAGCCAGAGTGAGAGCAGGCCGGAGACAAGGCAAAGACAGGCCAGAGCAGGCCGAAGCCAAGGCAAGGGCAGGCCAGAGCGAGAGCAGGCCGGAGCCAAGGCGAGGGCAGGCCAGAGCGAGAGCAGGTCGGAGCCAAAGCGAGGGCAGGCCAGGGCCAGAGCGAGTGCAAGCCGGAGCCAAGTCGAGGGCAGGCCAGAGCCAGAGCAAAAGCAGGCCAGAGCCAGAGCGAGAGCAGTCCGGAGCCAAGGAAAGGGCAGGCCACAGCCAGAGGTAGAGCAGGCTTGAGCCAGAGCGAGGGCAGGCCGGAGCCAAGGCGAAGGCAGGCCAGAACCAGAGCGAGAGCAGGCCGGAGTCAAGACGAGGGCAGGCCAGAGCAAGAGCCGTCCGGAGCCAGGGCGAGGGCAGGCCAGAGCCAAAGCAAGAGCAGGCCGGAGCCAAGGCCCTCGAGGGCTGGCCGGAGCCAGAGTAAGGGCAGGCCGGAGCCAGGACGAGGGCAGGCTGGAGCCAGAGCAAGAGCAGGCCGGAGCCAAGGAAAGGGCAGGCCACAGCCAGAGTAAGTTTTGCTCTGCTCTGCTTGTCTACCGCATCTGTGGGTTTTGCTCTGCTCTGCTTGTCTATCTCATCTGCGGGTTTTGCTCTGCCCTGCTTGTCTACTGCATCTGCGGGTTTTGCTCTGCTCTGCTTGTCTACCGCATTTGCGGGTTTTTCTCTGCTCTGCTTGTTTACCGCACCTGCGGGTTTTGCTCTGCTCTGCTTGTCTTCCGCATCTGCGGGTTTTGCTCTGCTCTGCTTGTCTACCGCATCTGTGGGTTTTGCTCTGCTCTGCTTGTCTACCGCACCTGCGGCTCCGTTCCTGTGTCCCGTCTGTACTGGTCCCTATCCTGCATGCGTTCCTACCTGCCAGTACCCGCCTGTCTGCATGCCAGCCGTGCCTGCCAGTGCCCACCTGTCTGCATGCCAGTCGTGCCTGCCAGTGCCCACCTTCTGCATACCAGCCGTGCCTGCCAATACCCACCTGTCAACATACCAGCCGTGCCTGCCAGTACCCACCTGTCTGTATGCCAGCCGAACCTGCCTTTTCCTGCATTCCCCGGTGTGGGTCAACAGCTGTGACTGGGGTCTAGAGCAGGCTTGAGCCAGAGCGAGGGCAGGCCAGAGCCAAGGCGAAGGCAGGCCAGAACCAGAGCAAGAGCAGGCCGGAGTCAAGACGAGGGCAGGCCAGAGCAAGAGCAGTCCGGAGCCAGGGCGAGGGCAGGCCAGAGCCAGAGAAAGAGCAGGCCGGAGCCAAGGCAAGGGCTGGCCGGAGCCAGAGTAAGGGCAGGCCGGAGCCAGGGCGAGGGCTGGCCGGAGACAGAGCAAGAGCAGGCTGGAGCCAAGGCGAGAGCAGGCTGGAGCCAAGGTGAGGGCAGGCCAGAGCGATAGCATGCTGGAGCCAAGGCGAGGGCAGGCCAGAGACAGATCCAGAGCAGGCCGGAGCCAGGGCGAGGGCAGGCCAGAGTCAGAGCGAGAGCAGGCTGGAGCCAAAGCGAGGGCACGCCAGAGCGAGAGCAGGCCAGAGCCAGGGCGAGGGCAGGCCAGAGCGAGAGTAGGCCAGAGCCAAGGCAAGGGCAGGCCAGAGCGAGAGAAGGCCAGAGCCAAGGTAAGAGCAGGCCGGAACCAGGGCGAGAGGAGGCCGGAGAAAGGGCGAGGCCAGAGCGAGAGCAGGCCAGAGCGAGAGTAGGCCGAAGCCAGGGCAAGGGCAAGCCAGAGAGAGAGCAGGCCGGAGCCAGGGCAAGAGCAGGCCGGAGCCAAGGCGAGGGCAGGACAGAGCCAGAGCGAGAGCAGGCCGGAGCAAAGGCAAAGGCAGCCCAGAGCCAGAGTGAGAGCAGGCCGGAGACAAGGCAAAGGCAGGCCAGAGCCAGAGCAGGCCGGAGCCAAGGCGAGAGCAGGCCAGAGCGAGAGCAGGCCGGAGCCAAGGCGAGAGCAGGCCGGAGCCAATGCGAGGGCTGGCCGGAGCCAGAGCAAGGGCAGGCCGGAGTCAGGGCGAGGGCAGGCAGGAGCCAGAGCGAGAGCAGGCCAGAGCCAAGGCGAGGGTAGGCCCGGGTGAGGGCAGGTCAGAGTGAGAGAAGGCCGGAGCTAAGGCATGGGCAGGCCAGAGCCAGAGAGAGAGCAGGCCGGAGCCAAGGCATGGGCAGGCCAGAGCCAGAGAGAGAGCAAGCCGGAGCCAGGGCGAGGGCAGGCCAGAGCGAGAGCAGGTCGGAGGCAGGGCGAGAGCAGGCCGGAGCCAATGTGAGGGCTGGCCGGACCCAGAGCAAGGGCAGTCTGGAGTCAGGGCGAGGGCAGGCCGTAGCCAGAGTGAGAGCTGGCCGGAGTCAAGGCGAGGGTAGGCCAGAGCCAAGGCAAGGGCAGGCCGGAACCAGGGCGAGAGCAGGCCGGAGACAGGGCGAGGCAAGAGCCAGAGCGAGAGTAGGCCGGAGCCAGGGCAAGGGCAGGCCAGAGCCAGGGCGGGGGCAGGCCAGAGCCAGAGAGAGAGCAGTTCAGAGCTAGGGAGAGAGCAGGACGCAAGGCGAGGGCAGGCCGGAGCCTGAGCTGTGGCATAGTGGAGCCCGGGCGAGGGCAGGACGGAGCTAGAGCGAGAGCAGGCTGGAGCCAAGGAGAGAGCAGGCCGTAGCCAAGGCAAGGGCAGACCAGAGCCAAAGCGAGGGCAGGCCAGAGCGAGAGCAGCCCGGAGCCAAGGCGAAGGCAGGCTAGAGCCAGAGCAAGAGCAGGCCGGAGCAAAGGCAAAGGCAGCCCAGAGCCAGAGTGAGAGCAGGCCGGAGACAAGGCAAAGACAGGCCAGAGCAGGCCGAAGCCAAGGCAAGGGCAGGCCAGAGCGAGAGCAGGCCGGAGCCAAGGCGAGGGCAGGCCAGAGCGAGAGCAGGTCGGAGCCAAAGCGAGGGCAGGCCAGGGCCAGAGCGAGTGCAAGCCGGAGCCAAGTCGAGGGCAGGCCAGAGCCAGAGCAAAAGCAGGCCAGAGCCAGAGCGAGAGCAGTCCGGAGCCAAGGAAAGGGCAGGCCACAGCCAGAGGTAGAGCAGGCTTGAGCCAGAGCGAGGGCAGGCCGGAGCCAAGGCGAAGGCAGGCCAGAACCAGAGCGAGAGCAGGCCGGAGTCAAGACGAGGGCAGGCCAGAGCAAGAGCCGTCCGGAGCCAGGGCGAGGGCAGGCCAGAGCCAAAGCAAGAGCAGGCCGGAGCCAAGGCCCTCGAGGGCTGGCCGGAGCCAGAGTAAGGGCAGGCCGGAGCCAGGACGAGGGCAGGCTGGAGCCAGAGCAAGAGCAGGCCGGAGCCAAGGAAAGGGCAGGCCACAGCCAGAGTAAGTTTTGCTCTGCTCTGCTTGTCTACCGCATCTGTGGGTTTTGCTCTGCTCTGCTTGTCTATCTCATCTGCGGGTTTTGCTCTGCCCTGCTTGTCTACTGCATCTGCGGGTTTTGCTCTGCTCTGCTTGTCTACCGCATTTGCGGGTTTTTCTCTGCTCTGCTTGTTTACCGCACCTGCGGGTTTTGCTCTGCTCTGCTTGTCTTCCGCATCTGCGGGTTTTGCTCTGCTCTGCTTGTCTACCGCATCTGTGGGTTTTGCTCTGCTCTGCTTGTCTACCGCACCTGCGGCTCCGTTCCTGTGTCCCGTCTGTACTGGTCCCTATCCTGCATGCGTTCCTACCTGCCAGTACCCGCCTGTCTGCATGCCAGCCGTGCCTGCCAGTGCCCACCTGTCTGCATGCCAGTCGTGCCTGCCAGTGCCCACCTTCTGCATACCAGCCGTGCCTGCCAATACCCACCTGTCAACATACCAGCCGTGCCTGCCAGTACCCACCTGTCTGTATGCCAGCCGAACCTGCCTTTTCCTGCATTCCCCGGTGTGGGTCAACAGCTGTGACTGGGGTCTAGAGCAGGCTTGAGCCAGAGCGAGGGCAGGCCAGAGCCAAGGCGAAGGCAGGCCAGAACCAGAGCAAGAGCAGGCCGGAGTCAAGACGAGGGCAGGCCAGAGCAAGAGCAGTCCGGAGCCAGGGCGAGGGCAGGCCAGAGCCAGAGAAAGAGCAGGCCGGAGCCAAGGCAAGGGCTGGCCGGAGCCAGAGTAAGGGCAGGCCGGAGCCAGGGCGAGGGCTGGCCGGAGACAGAGCAAGAGCAGGCTGGAGCCAAGGCGAGAGCAGGCTGGAGCCAAGGTGAGGGCAGGCCAGAGCGATAGCATGCTGGAGCCAAGGCGAGGGCAGGCCAGAGACAGATCCAGAGCAGGCCGGAGCCAGGGCGAGGGCAGGCCAGAGTCAGAGCGAGAGCAGGCTGGAGCCAAAGCGAGGGCACGCCAGAGCGAGAGCAGGCCAGAGCCAGGGCGAGGGCAGGCCAGAGCGAGAGTAGGCCAGAGCCAAGGCAAGGGCAGGCCAGAGCGAGAGAAGGCCAGAGCCAAGGTAAGAGCAGGCCGGAACCAGGGCGAGAGGAGGCCGGAGAAAGGGCGAGGCCAGAGCGAGAGCAGGCCAGAGCGAGAGTAGGCCGAAGCCAGGGCAAGGGCAAGCCAGAGAGAGAGCAGGCCGGAGCCAGGGCAAGAGCAGGCCGGAGCCAAGGCGAGGGCAGGACAGAGCCAGAGCGAGAGCAGGCCACAGCCAAGGCAAGGGCAGGCCAGAGCCAGAAAGAGAGCATTTCGGAGCCAGGGCGAGAGCAGGCCGGAGCCAATGCGAGGGCTGGCCGGAGCCAGAGCAAGGGCAGGCCGGAGTCAGGGCGAGGGCAGGCAGGAGCCAGAGCGAGAGCAGGCCAGAGCCAAGGCGAGGGTAGGCCCGGGCGAGGGCAGGTCAGAGTGAGAGAAGGCCGGAGCTAAGGCATGGACAGGCCAGAACCAGAGAGAGAGCAGGCCGGAGCCAAGGCATGGGCAGGCCAGAGCCAGAGAGAGAGCAGGCCGGAGCCAGGGCGAGGGCAGGCCAGAGCGAGAGCAGGTCGGAGGCAGGGCGAGAGCAGGCCGGAGCCAAATGTGAGGGCTGGTCGGACCCAGAGCAAGGGCAGGCCGGAGGCAGGGCGAGGGCAGGCCGTAGCCAGAGCGAGAGCTGGCCGGAGTCAAGGCGAGGGAGGGTAGGCCAGAGCCAAGGCAAGGGCAGGCCGGAACCAGGGCGAGAGCAGGCCGGAGACAGGGCGAGGCAAGAGCCAGAGCGAGAGTAGGCCGGAGCCAGGGCAAGGGCAGGCCAGAGCCAGAGAGAGAGCAGGCTGGAGCCAGGGCGAGGGCAGGCCAGAGCCAGAGAGAGAGCAGTTCAGAGCCAGGGAGAGAGCAGGACGTAGCCAAGGCGAGGGCAGGCCGGAGCCCGAGCTGTGGCATAGTGGAGCCAGGGCGAGGGCAGGACGGAGCTAGAGCGAGAGCAGGCTGGAGCCAAGGCGAGAGCAGGCCGTAGCCAAGGCAAGGGCAGACCAGAGCCAAAGCGAGGGCAGGCCAGAGCCAGAGCGAGAGCAGCCCGGAGCCAAGGCGAAGGCAGGCTAGAGCCAGAGCGAGAGCAGGCCGGAGCAAAGGCAAAGGCAGCCCAGAGCCAGAGTGAGAGCAGGCCGGAGACAAGGCAAAGGCAGGCCAGAGCCAGAGCAGGCCGGAGCCAAGGCGAGGGCAGGCCAGAGCGAGAGCAGGCCGGAGCCAAGGCGAGGGCAGGCCAGAGCGAGAGCAGGTCGGAGCCAAAGCGAGGGCAGGCCAGGGCCAGAGCGAGTGCAAGCCGGAGCCAAGTCGAGGGCAGGCCAGAGCCAGAGCAAAAGCAGGCAGAGCCAGAGCCAGAGCAGTCCGGAGCCAAGGAAAGGGCAGGCCACAGCCAGAGGTAGAGCAGGCTTGAGCCAGAGCGAGAGCAGGCCGGAGGCAAGGCGAGGGCAGGCCAGAGCGAGAGCAGGTCGGAGCCAAAGAGAGGGCAGGCCAGAGCGAGTGCAGGCCGGAGCCAAGTCTAGGGCAGGCCAGAGCCAGAGCAATGGGTATTAATTTCTTGAAATGCATCTCTTATGTAATTTTTCAAATCACTGACACTTTTTGGTTTTCGACTATAAACTTTGTCTGTGAGGAATGAAAAGTGGAATCTGATTGGTTGCTAAGGGCAACTGAGCCAGTTTCACTTAACACCATGTTTGATAAACCTCCCCCTTCATAACCTTATTGGACCACCCTATATAGTATGAGCCCCGGTTATCAACTATATACAATATGAGCTCCAACATAGCCCCCTATATATAGTATGAGCCCCATATAGCCTCTCTATAAACAATATGAGCCCTCACATAGCCTCCTATATACAGTATGAGCCCCCATATAGCCTCCTATTTACAGTATGAACCCCCACATAGCCTCCTACATTCAGTCTGAGCCCCCAAATAGCCTCCCACATTCAGTATGAGCCCCCACATAACCTCCCATATACAGTACGAACCCCACACAGCCTCCATATATACAGTGTGAGCCCCACATAGCCTGCATATACAGTGTGTCCCATATATATTGCCTCCTATTTACAGTATGAGCCCCAAATAGCCTCATATATACAGCATAAGCCCCCCATAGCCTCCTATATACCGCATGAGCACCACATAGCCTCTGTATATACAGCAGGAGCCCCCACATAGCCTCCCTGTATATAGTGTGAGCCCCAAGGAGCCTCTTATATACAAGATGAGCCTTCACATAGCTCCTATACACAGTATAAGCCCCCACATAGCCTCCTACATACAGTATGAACCCCCACATAACCTCTTACATTCAGTATGAGCCCTCACATAGCCTCCTAATCTAGTATGTGCCCCCACATAGCTTCCTATATATAGCATGAGCCCCACATAGCCTCTGTATATACAGATTGAGCCCCAACATAGCCCCCTATATACAGTATGAGCCTCCACATGGGCTCCTATATACAGTGTGAGCCCCACATAGCCTCCATGTATACAGTGTGAGCCCTACATAGCCTCCATATATAGAGTGTGAACCCCACATAGCCTCCATATATACAGTGTGAACCCCACATAGCCTCCATATATACAGTGTGTGTCCCAAATAGCCCCCAATATACATACAAATATACCATATACATGAAAAAAAACTATAACACATACCATATCATCATATGCATACTCATACTCATTAGGGCTTGTTCAAAAACACACCTACAGTGAGCTATCACACAATAAAAAAGCCTGATGTTTGTAGTGCATTTAATATTTACCTGTTGTCTTTTAGGCTACAGATGAAAAAATGCAGAAAAAAAAAGTAAATTAAAAAACTTTCTGGTTGCTGTGCACTCTGCTGATAGCACACTGTCACAGCATGGGTTGCGAGCACCCAGGACAAGACAAGTATATGCCCCCTAACCCGTGAACCAATAGCACTCCGTGAGTCCTTTCCAAAAGCCCAGTATTGCACGTGTATTGTAATTTAAGGAAAATACTGATGTAATTATACTTTGCAATTTCATTTCTTCATTTTTTTTCTGTTTTTTGCTGAAGTCATCTCTCGAATTTTAAAAATATAAAACGCAATACATTATTTTATTTGTATGCTTTCTATTTTCTTAATACATTTTTTATAGAACAATGTTATTACCTTAGCCCTATTCCTAGCCCTAACCATTAGCTTAATCCTAAACCAGTCTCTTGACCTGCTTGTAACACTAGTTCGGGTTAGTAAAAATGTAAAACTATAAAAGCAGCTCTATGTAATAAATGAAGACCGTGTTGAGTAGCAAAGCGAATGCCCACCCAACGCTATTTATGCAGAACGCAGAAGGGGAGATGAGTTTGCCAGTGGCTGCTGGTCTACATAAGCAAAGATGGAAATTACAAAGCTTAGTATAATGAAGTGAGCTTTCTCATATAAGTCTCTGCCTAAGCAGAGCACAACAGCCTATGGCAAACTCATCTCAAGTGGTTCCCTCTACGTAGACAGAGACTGGGACAACAGAAAATGAGTAGAGAATGAATGAACACTGCTTATATGCACTGCACATGAGTAGAGCTACCTTCAATAATGTATTGCTCATTTTCTGTCATCTTGGTCACTGCTTATACATAGCACTGAAGTCAAAATGAGTTTGTCATAGACTTCTGCGCTCTGCATAGACAGCAATCAAAACAAACATTTGTCATTTCAGCCGCTGCTTATGCTGAGTACAGCAGTGGATGAGAAATTCATCTTGTTTGCTTTGTTTGTAGCCACTCGATACAAATAATATAGAGATCTCAACTGTTTCTCAATAAGTACAATGGTCAGGTATGTAGTTCATTGATGTGGATAAATAATACAGCATATTGTTAAAATGGGCCCTAAAATCCTAAAATTATCTGTGAGATAATACTGAAGTGATGGAAATGGAAAAGATAAAGTTTCAACTAACTAAAAACAGTAGAACAAAAACAGTAGAACAAAAACAGATTTAATTTTATTACAACCCTTATATCAAACTGATAGAGTCCCATACTTATACTGTAGCATATACCTTGGAATCTTATTGGTCAGTTACTGATCACATGACCAGTTCCATCCAGGTGCCTGTGCGCTCAGTTGACAGTTGAGGAAAGTGACAGTTGGAGATGACTGGTGATAGTGAAGAAGTTGTCTGCGGACTGTGAGCAAATCGATGATATGGAAAAAGAGGAGATTGTAGGGAAGAAGAGAGAGAGAAAAAGAAGACACTTGGACTCATCGGCTGATGAGGAGTCTTCAATCAAAAAATCCAAATGGAGAGGAAGAAAGGGTAAAATAAAAGACTCGGGACGAAAGATGTCTCCCACCCCAGAGATGGAGCGAGTGGATGAGGACGTCATTGCCCAGAGTGAAGGATTGAAGAACAGAAGACATTTGGGCTCATCGGCTGATGAGAAGCCTTCTATCAAAAAGCCCCAAAGGAAGGGAAAAAAGAGGAAGAAACCAGACTCAGGACGGAAGATGTCTCCCACCCCAGAGATGGCGCAAGCAGATGAAGACATCATTGTCCAGAGAAAATTACCGAAGAACAGAAGAATCAGCTGGACTGTTCAGCGGAAGGAAAGACACCATCAATCCAGGCCAATAGCCAGAAGAAAGAAGACGTGGGAGGCTCAGGTAAAAAGAGAAATGTAACTAGTAATTATAGGGAACGTTATTGTGCATGTTTTATACCTCCACATGTAATCCAGGGATAAAGTCACCAAAATGATTCCAAATCTACCTTTATAATAAAAAATTACAAAAAACAGTTTTATATTTGAGCAGATGATTATAGTTGTTATAGGCAGTTTACCAATACAAAGTGGTCAGAGTTATCTGTTCCAAAATCATGGTGAAATGTTCTTATCATTGTGTAATGTCCAGGTTCAGTTCTGCTGAAATTTACCACAAGACATGGAAAATGCTGACACCTTTTCAAAGGGAATCTGGCAGCAGTTTTATGGTACCCTATGTGAGAGCAGCATGATATAGGGGCAGAGACCCTTCTACCAAGCATGTACTATTCATTGGATTGCATGGTATAATTTTGACAAAATCACAGTTTTCTCTGCTACAAATTTACCAGTTCTCTGAATGCTGAGCTCTGTATAACCCAGCTAACAACACTGATTGGCAGCTTTCTGTGTGTGTACCCTGTGCATAGTCAGAAAACTCCCAATCAGTGGTGGGGGTGGGGTTATACAGAGCTCATGAATATAGATAACTACCTGGCAGCAGTAGTGATAATCTCCTGCTGATAAAACTGTGATTTTATCAAAACTACAGCAAGCATCCCAATGAGTGAAACATTTATCTCTGTATATTATATATCTATATCTCTATATATATCTCAGATTAGGTTTCAAAACCTTGGTGACATAGTACCTTTAAGTGCTGCAGTGCCTCAAATAAAATAAAAAACACATACCTCCTGGAATAGCGCCATTCCAACCATGTTGGCACTGAGGTAAATATGAAGTGTTTTTACTTTATTTGGGGCACTGTAGCATTCCAGAAGGGGTTGACATGTAGTGGACAACCCCTTAAATGACTTTCTGCAGAAAACGGTCCCAAAAAGTTGCCAAATTTGTGCAAATGTTAGAATGTTGCAATCTCCTCCTCTACTCCCCTCTTATTGCCTCTTCCCACAATCGCATACAAGATGTCTCCAGTGCATCCCCCCTACTCTGGAAAGCTCTACCTCAACACATCAGACTCTCGCCTACTGTGGAAACCTTCAGAAGGAACATGAAGACCGACCTCTTCTGACAAGCCTACACCCTGCAGTAACCACCGCTCCACCACATCGCTGCATGACAGGCTCTACCCTCACCTACTGTATCCTCACCCATCCCTTTGTAGACTGTGGCCCTCGCGGGTAGGGTCCTCTCTCCTCCTGGACCAGTCGCTAACTTGTATTGTTCATGATTATTGTACTTGTCTTTACTATGTATACACCTTCTCACATGTAAAGCGACAGGGAATAAATGGCGCCATAATAATAAAGAATAATAATAATCCTAGTGATACTTGTAAAGGATTGTCCGTCTCTTTTTAGGTTTATTTCATGAGTATTGCAGTTGCTTCTCAGCACCGTACGCCGTACAATTAGAAATCCTTGTGTCTGCCTTGTGTACCTGCTGTAGCAGATGTGCCATGTCTGCGTTATCCGCCATATTGAGCTCTTCTCCTATATGGTTCCTGTAATGCGGAGCACATCACCCATATTGCTAGATTCTTATCAATTGTTCTTGATCCCATCTCCTGACAGCAGTGATAGATCGGTGACATGGAGCTGCTGTCCCCTGATGTATAATGTGGAGTCTCAGAGCATCATTATTTATCAAAACTGTTCATTACATTGTCTTTGTTGTCCATAGCAACCAACCAGAGCTCAGCTTTCATTTCTCAACCTGCTTTGGTAAAATGAAAGCTGATTTCTGATTGGTTGTTATGGGTAAATAGACACTCCTACTGTAAGGCTGTGTGCACACGATGCTTTATGCTGCTTTTTTTTTTTCAGTGCAGATTTGTCACAAAACCTGAAGGATTTCCAGATGTCAGCAAAGTGAATGAGAATCCTGAAGTCTCATTCACACGTTGCTTATTTGTGACTTGCAGATTTGGTGCAGACTTAACCCCTTCACGCCACTGCTAATTTCCGCTTTTGTGTTTCTGTCTTTTCACCCCCTTCTTCCCAGAGCCATAACAATTGTTTTGTCCACATAGACATATGAGGGCTTATTCTTTTGCGGGACGAGTTTTACTTTTGAATGACACCATTCATTTCACCACTAGTGTACTGGAAAAAGGGAAACAATTCCAAGTGCAGTGAAATTGTGGAAAAAAAATGCAATATGACATTGTTTTTTGGGAATTGTGTTTACATATTGTAGTAAAAATGACCTTGCAATATTATTCTCCTCATCAATACGATTACGGCAATACCCAACATGTCCAGTTTTTAATTATTTTAGTGGTGAAAAAATTCTGAAGTTTGGCCCCCCAAATTTTTAGGGTTGTACATAAAGTACTTTTTGCTGCTATTTAAACGATATATACTTCCCATATTCCTACTTATGTACATACCCTATGTTTGATTATATAGTTGTGGTATTTTACCACTAATGAGCATATTCATTCTACTGCCCTATCAATGGAATAACAATTATGCATATACTTACCCCAAGTGCCACCTTTGTTTGGGTACCCTTTGCCCATTTTTTGACTTTCATTATTATTTATTTTAATTCATAAATATATTCCATCTATATATCGTTGTAACGTGCTATTTCTCTTTGGCACAATTGTTCTTGGGCGCTCAACATTTATACTTTATTTTGTCTGTGGTCTAATTTTTGTAGAACTGCAGGGACTAAAAAAACGATACCACATATGTGTATTTTTTTTTAATATCTTTACTTTCAATGGGGCAAAGAGGGGTGATTTGAACTTTTTATTTTTTTACATTTTTTTAACCAACTAACAGCATATCAAACAAAGGGTATAACCATATAATTTGCATAAAAAACCCTTAACATGCAACCTTTATTAAAGATAATTAAAATTATCCATACAAAGAAATAATCTGAAGATCAAAGTGAAAAATAATGAATGTGCAGAATTAGTCTGCTCCTATTGTCCCCTATGATGATCATTCCTGACTGCAGGGGTTGGCACCCTAAATATAGTACGACAATGGCGCCCCCACTCACAAGTCGTCTATCCCTCAAAGTCCCTATAAGTCCCTGGAAACAACAGTGAGCAATAGATTAGGGCTAATATGATAATATAAACCTAGAAAATTATATCTATAAATTAGGCAACAAGAGTATATTGTAAAATATGTATCTCTTTATTAAATCGATTAAAAACACAAAACATGTTATACGTGTTATAAAAAATTATGTGGAGGGGAAAGAAAAGGGTGGAAAGGAATAAAATTATGTTACAGGGCGAAGGAGATGAGTGTGCACTCCATGCTACATACAGGGAATACCAATTCAAAAAGGTCAATATATGATAAATTGCATAGAATTTTATTATACATTACATCATAATCAAGTTTACACTGTGTTCCAAATTATTATGCAAATAATATTTTCTCAGATTTTCCCAAATTACCTATATGAATTGCAGTCATTGTAATTTTCCAGTCAAATAACTATTAGAGTACAATTGAAAGGTTTTTGTACAAACTGCCTATGATAACAGTATATTTTTAAAAAATAAAACACTCAAACTGCACTCAAAATGCATGTTCCAAATTATTATGCACAGCAGAGTTTTCAACCTTTTCATTTTAATAAAGAACAAAAAAATGGTCATTTTTGAAATTATAAGCATTAGCAGGTTATTACAACCTGAAATCAAACAGTTTTCAACTCAAAACTTTATTCTAGGTGATGTTACATTTGCACATAGGACCCCTTGTTCGAAATGAGCTTCTGAACTCTCTCGTCCATTGAATTTGTCAGGTTTTGGATGGTTTCTGCTTTAATTGTTTTGCATGAGGACAGAATACCCTCCCAGAGCTGTTGCTTAGATGTGAACTGCCTCCCGCCATCATAGACACTCCTTTTGATGATGCTCCAGAGGTTCTCAATGGGGTTGAGGTCAGGGGAGCATGGCTGCCACACTATAAGTTTGTCCCCTTTTATGCCCATAGCAGCCAGAGACGCAGATGTGTTATGTGCAGCATGAGACGGGGCATTATCATGCATGAAATGATCTCGATGGTCCAGATGGATGGAGTGGAGGATGGCTGGTTGATGGACACCCCATGCAAACACGGCTACGGCGCTAACAAGGAGGAGGTGGAGTAATGTTTTGGGCTGGAATCATGGGGAGAGAGATTGTCGGCCCTTTTAGGATCCCTGAAGGGGTAAAGATGAACTCCACAATGTATGTTGAGTTTCTCAAACAGCACTTCCTTCCATGGTTCAAGAAGAAGAACCGTGCATTCCGCAGCAAGATCATTTTCATGCATGATAATGCCCCGTCTCATGCTGCACATAACACATCTGCATCTCTGGCTGCTATGGGCATAAAAGGGGGTGCGTCTTATAGTCCAAATGTTGGGGGGGTATATACAATACAGACCAAAAGTTTGGACACACCTCATTTGTAGATTTTTCTGTATTTTCTTGACTTTGAAAATTGAACATTCACACTGAAGGCATCAAAACTATGAATTAACACATGTGGAATTATATACTTAACAAAAAAGTGTGAAATAACTGAAAATATGTCTTATATTCTAGGTTCTTCAAAGTAGCCACCTTTTGCTTTGATGACTGCTTTGCACACTCTTGGCATTCTCTTGATGAGCTTCAAGAGGTAGTCACTGGAAATGGTCTTCCAACAATCTTGAAGGAGTTCCCAGAGATGCTTAGCACTTGTTGGCCCTTTTGCCTTCACTCTGCGTCCAGCTCACCCCAAACCATCTCGATTGGGTTCAGGTCTGGTGACTGTGGAGGCCAGGTCATCTGGCATGGCATCCCATCACTCTCCTTCTTGGTCAAATAACCCTTACACAGCCTGGAGGTGTGTTTGGGGTCATTGTCCGGTTGAAAAATAAATGATGGTCCAACTAAACGCAAACCGGATGGAATAGCATGCCGTTGCAAGATGCTGTGGTAGACATGCTGTTTCAGTATGCCTTCAATTTTGAATAAATCCCCAACAGTGTCACTAGCAAAGCACCCTCACACCATCACACCTCCTCCTCCATGCTTCACGGTGGGAACCAGGCATGTAGAGTCCATCCGTTCACCTTTTCTGCATCACACAAAGACACGGTGGTTGGAACCCAAGATTTCAAATTTGGACTCATCAGACCAAAGCACAGATTTCCACTGGTCTAATGTCCATTCCTTGTGTTCTTTAGCCCAAACAAGTCTCTTCTGCTTGTTGCCTGTCCTTAGCAGTGGTTTCCTAGCAGCTATTTTACCATGAAGGCCTGCTGCACAAAGTCTCCTATTAACAGTTGTCGTAGAGATGTGTTTGCTATAGAACTCTGTGTGGCATTGACCTGGTCTCTAATCTGAGCTGCTGTTAACCTGCGATTTCTGAGGCTGGTGACTCGGATAAACTTAGCCTCAGAAGCAGAGGTGACTCTTGGTCTTCCTTTCCTGGGGCGGTCCTCATGTGAGCCAGTTTCTTTGTAGCGCTTGATGGTTTTTGCAACTGCACTTGGGGACACTTTCAAAGTTTGCCCAATTTTTCGGACTGACTGACCTTCATTTCTTAAAGTAATGATGGCCACTCGTTTTTCTTTACTTAGCTGCTTTTTTCTTGCCATAATACAAATTCTAACAGTCTATTCAGTAGGACTATCAGCTGTGTATCCACCTAAATTCTGCAGAACACAACTGATGGTCCCAACCCCATTTATAAGGCAAGAAATCCCATTTATTAAACCTGTCAGGGCACACCTGTGAAGTGAAAACCATTTCCGGTGATTACCTCTTGAAGCTCATCAAGAGAATGCCAAGAGTGTGCAAAGCAGTCATCAAAGCAAAAGGTGGCTACTTTGAAGAACCTGGAATATAAGACATATTTTCAGTTGTTTCACACTTTTTTGTTAAGTATATAATTCCACATGTGTTAATTCATAGTTTTGATGCCTTCAGTGTGAATGTACAATTTTCAAAATCATGAAAATACAGAAAAATCTTTAAATGAGAAGGTGTGTTCAAACTTTTGGTCTGTACTGTACCTATATTATGACCGGCTCCAGTTTTTGACCCTAGTCCTAGATTTTCACCCGTAAGTGGCTATCTTTTTCAGTTTTATTTGTTGTAATGGTTTGATTATTATTTTGCATATTAAAAATGCTTTTTTCTCTGTCATCCCTGACCTTACAGATCTGACTGGACCAAAAAGGGAAATACCTGTAGCTCGGAGGTGCTAGAAGCCAGAGAGGAATCTGAAATGGAGGCCGGAGCTGGGGGCCAGAAAGAAGAAGAGCCTGCGGAGAGCACCAGTACACCACAGCCCCTCGACACCTCCCCTCATGCACCAATAAGCCAGCATCGCTACCGCCCCACCATCACTGGCGTACGTGACATGGGAATACCTGTGAGTGATAATGATGAGAGTTTTTGTCTAAGCCTGGCCCGTTATTTCAGGCATGTTCCCTTTTTATTGAGGCTCCAGACCAGGGCTGCCCTCCAAATTGTTTTGTCTGCCGCTGCACCACCAAATTCACCGATGGCCATCTTTTAATTCCTTGAAAGGTGGCAACTTTCTGAGGACAACCAAACCCGGTCATTAGACCCCCCAAGAAGGGCACTCAGCAGACCGACCATCACGGCAGCCACCACCTCCAGTGCCAGCATCACGGCAATCACCACCACCTCCAGTACCAGCATCACAGCAGCCATCACCACCACCTCCAGTCACAGCATCACAGCAACCACCACCAACTACAGTGGCACCATCACGGCAGCCACCTCCAGTGCCAGCATCTTGGCAGCCACCTCCATTACCAGCATCACGGCAGCCAACAACCCCCTCACCAGCATGTCTCTTGCCCCAATCACCCTTGTCTTGTTGGCATGATGGCCAAAACACAGAAGACAAGGCCAGACAAAGATCTGAGATACAGGATTTGTGTGCTGAGATGCCGCCACAGTCACTGAAAGGTGTTACATAGATGCGTATTATATGGACGCTATATGGATGGCATAAGCATGGTCCGTTTGCTGTGCTTTTTTCTTCTCGCACACATTGACTTGCATTGGCGAGTCTCGTCTGATATATGCAGCCACTTGCAGCATGCTGTGATTTTTTTTCTCAGTTCGATCCGAGCTGGGAAAAAAAAAATCACAGATGAACACATAATCATTCAATAACAAGAGTCAGAGTGCAATCCAATTTTTTGTTATCAGATTGCACTCGTGTGATTTAAACGCAGATGAGTATGAGCCCTTAGACTCAGCCAAAAGATTGTAGACATAGAGTATATCTTATTGCTCTAATAGGCATCTAGTCATTCAACAGAGGCCATTAACTATATATTCTACATGCAGGGCTTGTGAATTGTCCATTATTAAAATAAACAGTATATAAAAAGCAGTGCAGGAGGCAGCAGTGAAGGACATGACAAATATTAATAACAATATGTAAAATAATCACAGGCTGCAATTACCCACCATATTTTTTCTTAAACCATGAAATCAACTTTTTCTTGCGGTTGTAAATTTGAAATGACAGTGATAGCTATTATGACATCACAAGGCACATGACATCATAGACATCACAATTGGAATAGAATGTATAAATTTCTACACTGCTGCCATCTTGTGTCACTATAACCTGACAGCTGGAAGAGGACGAGTCCAGGTAAGTAGCTCTTTACTTTTAAGCTTTGGTATACTTATAATGTATCCACCGGATTTATCATGGATTGCCGGGAACACTCTGTAATAAGACATTTTCAGGACAACCCCTTGTCTAAATGAAAAATTGCTGACGATAGGTGGGTGGTGGAGGTCAAGTTGGGACATCTTTATGGGGCTCTATTTTTGGGTAGTTTTGCCATTTATGTGGACAAATTATTTTATTATCATTCTCTGTTCTCAGATCTTTGGTTCCTATTGAATTAGGGGCTGACATTGGAGTTGTAGTTTAACCCCTTTAAAGCTCAAGACGTACTAATACGTATCTGCGCCATGGGACTTAACAGCCTGATACGTATTAGTACGTCTTTGCGATCGCGCCCGCACACAGGCTGTGCGGGCGCGATCGCTGCCGGGTTTCAGCCGATTGTCGCAGCTGAGTCGATCGCAGCATTGCGGGGGCAAGGGGAGGTGATCGGGATAGTCACCTCTCCTGCCGGCGTCCAGCGATGTCTGCCGCGGCTTCCTGGATGTTGCCATGACGACCCGATGTCGTCATGACAACATCTGGGTCACCAGACAGCAGGAAGATATTTTGGCATGCGCAGTGCATGACCAAAGTATCTTTTGCATTTGCAGCGCTGACAGCCTGTATAGCACAGGGCTGGTGCTCCATCCCTATGCTATACAGGCGATCAGAATAAAAAAAGTGAAAGTCCCATAGTGGGACAAAGAATAATAGTAAAAAAAGTGTCAGAAAGTGAAGAAAATAAATAAAAAAATAATCCACCAAAAATAAAAATATAATGTACCCATCAATAAATATTATTATGGAAAAAAAAAACAATAAAAGTACACATATTTGGTATCACTGCGTCCGGAATGACCTGACCTATAAAACTGTCCCACTAGTTAGCCCCTTCAGTGAACATGGTAAAAAAAATAAATAAAAAATGAAGCAAAAAACAATGCTTTATCATCATACCGCCAAACAAAAAATGGAATAACACGCGATCAAAAAGACAAATATAAATAATAATGATACCACTGAAAACGTCATCTTGTCCCGCAAAAAACAAGCCGCCACACAGCTCCATCAGCCGAAAAATAAAAAAGTTATAGCTCTCAGAATAAAGCGATGCAAAAAAATTATTTTTTCTATAAAATAGCTTTTATTGTGTAAAAGCGCCAAAACATAGAAAATCGATATAAATGTGGTACCACTGTAAAATTACTGACCCGAAGAATAAAGCTACCTTATCAATTTTACCACACGCGGAACAGCATCAAACAAAAAACAATTCCTGAATTGTTGGTTTTTTATTATTCTGCCTCCCATTAATCGGAATAGAGAGCAATCAAAATATGTCACGTGCCTGAAAATGGCACCAATAAAAACGTCAAGTCATCCCGCAAAAAACAAGACGTCACATGACTCTGTCGGCCAAAATATGGAAAAATTATAGCTCTCAAAATATGGCGATGCAAAAACTAGATTTTACGAAAAAATGCGTCTTTTAGTGTGTGACAGCTGTCATAAAAACCCGATATGATTCTGGTATCGCTGTAATCGCACTGACTCGAAGAATAAAGTTGTCTAAACGGCGTAAAATATAGGGTTAGGGCTAGGGTTAGGGTTGGGCTAGGCCTGAGAGGATGAGATCCGCCCCTATCACTGGGCAAGAAGCCAAAAGCACAAAATTAAAAGAGAAATCCTACTTCCTCCTTCTGGAGGACCCGGAGTGGGCAAACCCAACACATGAGACACCGGGCTAGAGGCCAACCACGACACAAGCTTTAAAGGGAATCTGTCACTCCCTAGGACTTATCAGACCTCTATTATGGGCATAAAGGTTATAGAAATGTAAATCTATACATATTCTATGGCCCATATTAGAGGTCTGCTTGCTTTGAAATATCCTGGCTCCGGCCTGCTCTCGCTCTGGCTCCGGCCTGCTCTCGCACTGGCTCTGGCCTGCCCTTGCCTTGGTTTCGGCCTGCCCTCGCCTTGGCTCCGGCCTACTCTCGCCCTGGCTCCGGCCTGCTCTCGCTCTGGTTCCGACTTGCTCTCGCTCTGGCTCCGGCCTGCTCTCGCTCCGGCCTGCCCTTGCCTTGGCTTCGGCCTGCTCTCGCCCTGAATCTGGCCTGCTCTCGTTTTGGCTCTAGCCTGCCCTCGCCCTGGCTCCGGCCTGTTCTCGCTCTGGCTCTGGCCTGCTCTCGCTCTGGCTCCGGCCTGATCTCGTTCTGGCTCTGGCCTGCCCTTGCCTTGGTTTCGGCCTGCTCTCGCTCTGGCTCCGGCCTGCCCTCGCACTGGCTCCGGCCTGCCCTCGCACTGGCTCCGGCCTGCCCTCTAACTGGCTCCGGCCTGACCTCTCTCTGACTCTGGCCTGCTCTCGCTCTGGCTCTGGCCTGCTCTCGTTCTGGCTCTGGCCTGCCCTCACCTTGTCTCCAGCCTGGTCTCGCTCTTGATCTGGCCTTCCCTCGCCTTGTCTCTGGCCTGCTCTCGCCCTGGCTCCGGCCTGCCCTCGCTCTGGCTCCGGCCTGCCCTCGCTCTGGCTCCGGCCTGTCCTCGCCCTGGCTCCGGCCTGATCTCGCCTTGGCTCTGGCCTGCTCTCGCTCTGGCTCCGCCCTGGCTCTGGCCTGCTCTCGCCCTGGCTCCGGCCTGCCCTCGCCCTGGCTCCGGCTTGCCCTCGCCCTGGCTCCGGCCTGCTCTCGTTCTGGATCTGGCCTGCCCTCACCTTGTCTCCAGCCTGGTCTCGCTCTTGATCTGGCCTTCTCTCACCTTGTCTCTGGCCTGCTCTCGCTCTGGCTCTGGCCTGCCTTGGCTCTGCCTCTGGTCTGCCCTCGCCTTGGCTCCGGCCTGCTCTCGCTCTGACTCTGATCTGCCCTCGCCTTGTCTCCGGCCTGCTCTCGCCCTGGCTCTGGCCTGCTCTTGCTCTTGCTTCGGCCTGCTCTCGCCCTGGCTCCGGCCTGACCTTGCTCTGCCTCTGGTCTGCCCTCGCCTTGGCTCCGGCCTGCTCTCGCTCTGACTCTGATCTGCCCTCGCCTTGTCTCCGGCCTGCTCTCGCCCTGGCTCTGGCCTGCTCTTGCTCTTGCTTCGGCCTGCTCTCGCCCTGGCTCCGGCCTGCTCTCGCCCTGGCTCTGGCTCTGGCCAGCCCTCGCCTTGGCTCCGGCCAGCTCCTTCTCTGGCTCCTGCCTGCCCTCGCCTTGGCTCCGGACTGCTCTCGCCCTGGCCTGCCCTCGCCCTGGCTCCGGCCTGCCTTCTAACTGGCTCCGGCATGCCCTCGCTCTGGCTCCGACCTTCCCTCACCCTGGCTCCGGCCTGATCTCGCGCTGGCTGTGGCCTGCCCTCGCCCTGGCTCCGGCCTGCTCTCTCTCTGGCTCTGGCCTGCCCATGCCTTGGCTCCGGCCTGCTCTTCCTCTGGCTCTGGCCTGCCCTCGTCTTGACTCTCGCCTGATCTCGCTCTTGTTCTGGCCTGCCCTCACCCTGACTCCGGCCTGCTCTCTCTCTGGCTCTGACCTGCCCATGCCTTGGCTCCGGCCTGCTCTTTCTCTGGCTCTGGCCTACCCTTGCCTTAGCTCCGGCCTACTCTCGCTCTGACTCTGACCTGCCCTCGCCCTGGCTCTTGACTACCCTCGCCTTGGCTCCGGCCTGCTCTCGCCTTGGCTCCGGCCTGCTCTCGCTCTGGCTTGCCCTCGCCCAGGCTCTGGCCTGCCCTCGCCCTGGCTCCGGCCTGCTCTGACTCTTGCCTTTCCTCGCGCCGTCTCTGGCCTACCCTCGCTCTGGCCTGCCCTCGCCCTTGCTCCGGCCTGCTCTCGCTCTGGCTCTGGCCTGCCCTCGCCTTGGCTCCATCCTGCCATCGACCTGGCTCCGGCCTGCCCTCGCCCTGGCTCCGGCCTGCTCTCTCCCTGGCTCTTTCCTGCTCTCGCCCTGGCTCTGGTCTCCCCTCGCCCTGGCTCCGGCCTGCCCTCACCTTGGCTCCGGCCTGACCTCGCCCTGGCTCTGGCCTGCTCTCACTCTGGCTCCGGCCTGCCCTTGCCCTGACTCCGGCCTGCCCTTGCTCTGGCTTCGGCCAGACCTCGCATTGGCTCCGGCCTGCTCTCGCCCTGCCTCCGACCTGCTCTTGTTCTGGCTCTGGCCTGCCCTCGCCCTGACTCCGACCTGCTCTTGTTCTGGCTCTGGCCTGCCCTCGTCTTGACTCTGGCCTGATCTCTCTCGCTCTTTTTCTGGCCTGCCTTTGTGGCACCCCAGGGGTCTGGTTTCCACAGTAACAGCAATGTTATGTCTGAGAGCAGGTGGGAGGTCTCTTGGTCAGGGATCCTATGCATGCCACACCTCCTGCCCAGTCCTGGGAGGGGAAGAACTTCCCCTATATAAACCTAGGGCTGAGGCAGGGTTAGTGAGTAGAGAAGAAGTAGAGACAGAGAAGCAGATATAGGAAAAGAACATCAGGAGCTCTGTGGGAGCAGTGCTACAAGGAGTCAGGGGCTGGCAGCTGCAGAGCTCGCCCTGACTGAGAAGTTATCACCGGACCCGGAGTCCGAGGCTGTGGGGATTAACTCCTATCCAGCAGCAGAAACCGACCGGCAGGGGATTGCAGGTCCTCTGGCCCAGAAACCCGAAGGCACGGTCACACGCGTGGGACCAGCACCGCCGTCGTGGAGCGGAAGCTACTAGAAGGCCCCGAGTCACCGGCCATACGGGTGAGCACCACACGGTACACTCAGGGACGTGGGCTACTTATACCCGCCTCTAGCAAGGTAGCCGGAAGAGTATCGTTAGTTTGGGAGGCCTACAACTCCGCCTGGCCAGGGGAGATCCCATCTGCTCAAGGACTGACCAGGCCCCAATCGCTAGCCAGTACTCCGGGAGGGTCTATCTTTGTCACCAGTAAAGACCCTGAACTACACCGTACCGTCTCCGAGTGGTTCCTGCTACCCCCATCATCCACGTCGGCTGCCCTGAGGCCATACCCCTCCTGTTGGGGGTTATACTATCACGCTGCACAATCCTACCACCGGCCTCAGCGGTCTGCCCTGCAGCAGCAGCTCCTTAGCTGTACTCAACGGGTGGCGTAGTCGTCCAACATCTACCGCTAATACAGCGCCACTTAGTCTGACTCCCTGGGCACGGACCGGATCACCGCCACGAGACTACAACCCTAAAGAGATCCAGCTCCGGGTAAGCTCCCGCGTGCGCAACGCAGCGTGACACAGGCCCAGGGGCGCGTCAACTTTTGGCGTAGTCGGCAGGATTTCGTGCCCGCAACCACCGGGTACTGCGTGCCTGAAAAAGACTGTTCAAACTTACCTGTGGTGAAGATTCCCGCCATCCGGCGCCATCTTCGGCCTTCTTCCCGCCATACGTGGAGTTTTCCCGCCATTGGACGCCATCTTGAGGACGCCGCGCGGGAAGAAGAGGGGCGTGGACTCCGAAAGCGCGCGAGAACTGAAGCCCCGCCTCACGTCCGGACGTTGCGTAAGGTCCTGGAAGGAGCCCAGCAGACGCAGACGTCACAGGAGCGCGACGGAAGGTCCTCAACCCTGACGATCCACTGCGGAGCCGCGGCCTACGGAAGAGGATCATCGCAAGGTAGGCCACGGTCCACTAGGGGGGAGAAGGATGTCGGATACGGAGGAGAGCTTCACCGCTTCAACCCCCGCCAGCGCCACCGCTGTTGCGGTCATGCCTTTCACCATGCCCTATATCCCGGGGGCAGCCTGGCTACCCCAGTACTCAGGGGAGTCACATACCCTGCATGACTTTAGAGAAAAGCTGGATAGCCTCTTCCAGGTGTACCCCCTCACAGAGGAGCAAAAAGTGAGCATCCTGGTGGCCCAATTAACCGGGGCAGCCCAAAGGGAGGTAAAGTCCTGGCCACCTGGGGGGAGGACTGTCGCAGGGATACTAACCCGGCTGAGGGACACCTTTGATACCCGCACCTCAGCCGAGATCAAGCTTAGATTCTACGGGTGCAAACAGCGGGCACATGAGAGTATAAGGGACTATGCCCTGAACCTACAAGAGGCCCTGAGAGCCATTAAGCAGACCGACCCTGACGGCGTGGGAAACGAGGACAGGCTGTTGACTGAACAATTTATAGAGGGTTTATATTGCAATGCCCACCGAACCCAGTTGCGGGCAATGGCCTTACAGGACCCTCATCTGGGATTTGCACAGTTCAAGGACAGAGCCATCCGGGTGCTTCGAGAACCGGCACCAGGTGGCGTTGTGACCCCCAGATGCCCCACTACCACTTACCACCAGGAGGCGGCGCCCTTGTCGGCAGGGCCTGTGGGAGCTGGTGCGCAGGCTTTGAACAATGACCCGGCTCCAGACCTGCACCATCAGGTCCAAGAGCTAGCTAAAAGCGTTGCTGCGCTAACCCGAACTGTGCAGTCTTTACAGGTTTCCACTCCAGGGAAGATCCAGCTGGCATCCGGACCGGAGGACATCCCGTGGCGTCGACCAAGGAGGACCCCACCGGCCAGAGGAAGACCCAGCGACCGATACAACGAGGACGGACGACCCATCTGCAGCCGCTGCAATCAACCCGGACATATGGCAAGGTACTGTCCTTTAAACTGGCACAACCTGGGGTAGAGGGCCAACCCCCAGGAAAAAGATCACCAGGCCCATCGAACTGGCGCGACAAATATGTGGGAGGACGTCCAGTCTTACCCGTGGTACTGGATGGCATTCCTATGAGTGCCCTACTGGACACCGGGTCACAGGTCACCACCATCCCGTACGTGCTCTTCAAGCAGTACTGGAATGACTCGGATATCACCCGCTACCCTGACGACGACTTGAGTATCATCGCCAGCAATGGTCAGCCCGTGCCACAGATTGGATTTAAAGAGGTGACCATTAAAATTGGTAGAGTCGAACTGGCAGCACAGGGACTGATCATTGTAGACATTGACAAACACGAGAGTCACCCAAAGATAACTCTAGGAACTAATGTAATTGAAAATTGTCTTGCAGAGGTGATTTTCCTTTTACAGCAGGTTGCCAAGAACGCCAGCTCCGGCCAGCAGCGAGTGCTCCAGAAAGAGATCCGGGCACTGATGCGACGGCAACAGCTAGAACTCTCCGGTGGTGAGATTGGTAGCGTGCGAATGTGTGACCCTTTCCCTATTGCCATGCCCCCGAAAAGTGAAATGATGATTTGGTGCCGGGCAGCTATTGGTCTGAGAGGTAGAGATTACCAGGCAATGGTAGAACCAGTTTACTCAGACAGTAGGCCCACCATTTTGACAGCACGGGGGGTGGTCAATGTACGCCATGGGAGGGTGCCCGTTCGCATAATAAATATCGGGAAGAGGGAAGTGTACCTGCCCCGGTATGCCACGCTAGCCAAATTGTATACCATCAATCAAGATTCCATACAGTCCGTAGAACCCTTGCCTCCATCTTCCCCGGAGGAAGGTAACGGCTCTCAGAAAACAATGGAGGACTGGTGTCAGCAATTACATTTGGGTACTGACTCCACTCCCTCACACCAGAAACAGGGAGTCTATCGGGAGGTTCAAGAGTACGAGAGAGTGTTTAGTAAACACCCGTTAGACTTCGGGCGAGTCAAGGGGGTAGAACACCACATCCCCACGGGAGACCATCCTCCCATAAAAGAGAGGTATCGACCCGTACCCCCTGCACACTACCAACACGCCAAGGGGATGCTTAGAGACATGAAGGAGGCTGGGGTGATCAGGGATAGCTGTAGCCCCTGGGCAGCTCCACTAATCTTAGTCAAAAAGAAAGACAACACCATGAGGATGTGTGTAGATTACCGGAAAATCAACCGTATCACACACAAGGATGCGTACCCCTTACCAAGGATAGAGGAGTCTTTGGCTGCTTTAAGATCTGCTAACTTCTTCTCTACCTTGGATCTCACTAGTGGGTACTGGCAGGTTCCTGTAGCAGAGGCGGACCGGGAGAAGACCGCATTCACCACCCCGATGGGACTTAGCGAGTTTACCTGCATGCCGTTCGGACTCTGCAACGCACCAGGAACCTTCCAACGATTAATGGAGTGCTGTCTGGGCCACAGAAACTTCGAGACGGACGGTCCTGCTGTACCTGGACGATGTCATCGTATATTCCAAGACGTATGAGGACCACCTGAAACACCTGGCGGAAGTGTTCGAAGCTCTGGCAAGCTACGGCCTAAAGGTGAAACCCTCCAAGTGTCACCTCCTGAAACCAAAGGTGCAGTACCTGGGACACGTGGTGAGCGCTGATGGAGTGGCTCCCGACCCTGATAAGATCACCGCAATTAAGGAATGGCCAAGTCCCTCCAGTGTAAAGGAAGTGCGGCAGTTCCTCGGGTTGGTAGGCTATTACCGCAGATTCATCCCCGGTTTCACCAAAAAGGCAACTCCTATGCAGGACCTCCTGATAGGCCAGTCCCGGAAGGCCAAGAACCAGAAGCCACCCTTCAGATGGGAGAAGTTAGAAGAAGAGTCCTTCCGCCAGCTGAAGATGGCCCTCACGGGGGATGAAATCCTGGCGTACCCTGATTACAGCCAGCCCTTTATCCTCTACACCGACGCAAGTAACATCGGGCTAGGAGCCGTGCTGTCCCAGATCCAGCAGGGGAAAGAACGAGTAATCGCTTACGCCAGCCGAAAACTGCGATCCACCGAGAGAAACCCTGAGAATTACAGCTCATTTAAGCTAGAGTTCCTGGCAGTGGTGTGGGCAGTCACCGAACGCTTTAAGCACTACCTCGCTTCTTCCCGGTTCACCGTGTACACGGATAACAACCCGTTGACACACCTGGACACGGCAAGACTCGGTGCCCTAGAGCAGAGATGGATGGCCCGTCTGTCCAACTACGAGTTCACAATCAAATACCGGGCAGGACGCTCCAATACCAACGCAGACGCCTTGTCCAGGATGCCAAACCTACCGGACGTAGGAGAAGATCCAGAGGGACTGGAAGAAGTCGAACTCCCCGCGTTCCACCGTCATGGGACTATCCAGTATTCCCATCGGGTAAGGAGTAAGCAAGCCGCTACGTTTAACCCCTTGCCTCACTACAACTGGGAGGAAACGCAAGACAGTGACCCTGCCGTCCGGCTGGTGAAGGAGATGCTGACTCGGCCAGAGGCTCGCCTTGACCCAGACGCTCCGGAGGAGACCAAGCAACTGTGGGCTGAGAAGAGTCGACTGTTCCTTTACAAGGGGAAGTTGTGCCGCAGAATGGTTAACTCCCGGACGCATGAACTAATCTGGCAAGTAGTGGTGCCACGGAGAGACGCAGCCATGGTGATGGAAGCATACCACGACGGGGCTGGACACTTCGGATGGAAGAAGCTGGAGTTCCTGCTGCGTGGGCGGTTCCACTGGGTAGGCATGAGGGGAACCATCGAGAGGTGGTGCAGAGACTGTGGCCCGTGCAACCTAAGAAGGAAGGACCGTGCCAGCCAGAAGACTCCCCTGCAGTCCATCGTCACCCGGCAGCCGTTGGAACTGGTAGCCTTGGATCATGTAAAACTGACCCCAAGCAGAAGTGGCTACGTCTACGCGTTAACCATTGTGGATCATTACTCCCGGTTCTTGGTTGTCGTCCCCGTTAAGGACTTAACGGCTCAAACAGCAGCTAGAGCCTTCCAGCAGCACTTCTGCCGTCCACACGGGTACCCGGACCAAGTGCTGACGGACCAGGCACCTGCCTTTGAAGCGGAGGTCTTCCAGGAATTCTGCAATCTGTATGGCTGCCGGAAGATAAGGACGACACCCTATCATCCGCAAACTAATGGACTTTGTGAGAAAATGAACCAGGTGGTAATGGATCTCCTGAAAACGTTGCCCCTGGAAGAACGCAGTCTGTGGCCTGAGAAGCTGCCCGATCTAGTGGACCTATACAACCACATCCCGGTAGGTTCCACCAACTGTACCCCGGCTTACCTAATGAGGGCGAGACCTGGTAAGTTACCTGTTGACCTGGAAATGGGAGTCCTGACACCCGAGGACACTTCACCAGAAGCAGACTGGGACACAGAGAGGCAGCAGCAGTACCGGAAAGTACAGGAGAGCGTTGGAGCGAAGTCCCTGTCAAGCTAGGGAAAGACAAGAGAAAACTTACAACCAGTATGCTCCCGCTGTTCCCCTGGTACCCGGAGAGCAGGTCTTGAAGAGGAAAAGGCGGCTCCACAAGTTGGACGACCAGTGGGAGAAGGACTCGTACATCGTACTGCCCTCAAGCCACGACAACCCAAAGGTCTGTACCATCAGTAAAGACGGAGGGGAAACCACAACCATTGTATCCCGGGATCACCTGAAGAAGTGTCCCGAACAGCTACGGAACCCTGAAGAGGAACAAGAAGACCCTCGACCCGTAGAGGAAAGGGAAGATATGGTTAGTACTGTGCTCGGAGACTTCCCTCGGTCTTGGACTCAAGTCAATGGCGCAGTTGTGGTACCCGTACTCACCTTCCTCCAACCAGCATCCCAAGCACCTATGGAGCAACAGGTAGAGCTGGAAGAACAGCCGGTCCAGGAGGCAGAAGACCCCACACCAGCAGACCAGGAGGATCAACCCTCTGCTTATAGTGAACCTGCCATGCCTCTAGTGAGCCAAAGGGCCCGTGGACAGCTGCCCAGTTTACCCTTGACAGTTCCTACACCCTGTAGTTCGGGGCTAGACAGTCAGCTCCGTAGGTCCACTAGGGCCACTAGAGGCCAGTTACCCGCACGTTGGAGGCTTTGAAGTGTATAAGTTGTTTTATTTATGGTTACCTGTTTTTCTTGTTACTTGTAAATAATTATGTGTTTCTAGTTATTTTTAGGAGTCCTTGGTGGATTTACCGGGAATCCTTGTACAATTGGTTGGAGCGTAACCTAGGAATGGACTAAAGACTGTTAAGGACTCGGGGCAGGACAGACCCCTACCTGGTTACATCTCCCTGTTCTGGTGAAATGGACACCTTGCTTTTCTTCAAAACTGCACCCGGTTGCGGACACGCCGTAACCATCTTTATGTGTTTTTCTTATTGTATTATTATTGTTTATACCTTGTTATGTTTTTCTAAAAATATGTTTAGTCCCGGAGTACTAAATTTCACTAGGGGGGAATGTGGCACCCCAGGGGTCTGGTTTCCACAGTAACAGCAATGTTATGTCTGAGAGCAGGTGGGAGGTCTCTTGGTCAGGGATCCTATGCATGCCACACCTCCTGCCCAGTCCTGGGAGGGGAAGAACTTCCCCTATATAAACCTAGGGCTGAGGCAGGGTTAGTGAGTAGAGAAGAAGTAGAGACAGAGAAGCAGATATAGGAAAAGAACATCAGGAGCTCTGTGGGAGCAGTGCTACAAGGAGTCAGGGGCTGGCAGCTGCAGAGCTCGCCCTGACTGAGAAGTTATCACCGGAGTCCGAGGCTGTGGGGACTAACTCCTATCCAGCAGCAGAAACCGAGAGGGGATTGCAGGTCCTCTGGCCCAGAAACCCGAAGGCACGGTCACACGCGTGGGACCAGCACCGCCGTCGTGGAGCGGAAGCTACTAGAAGGCCCCGAGTCACCGGCCATACGGGTGAGCACCACACGGTACACTCAGGGACGTGGGCTACTTATACCCGCCTCTAGCAAGGTAGCCGGAAGAGTATCGTTAGTTTGGGAGGCCTACAACTCCGCCTGGCCAGGGGAGATCCCATCTGCTCAAGGACTGACCAGGCCCCAATCGCTAGCCAGTACTCCGGGAGGGTCTATCTTTGTCACCAGTAAAGACCCTGAACTACACCGTACCGTCTCCGAGTGGTTCCTGCTACCCCCATCATCCACGTCGGCTGCCCTGAGGCCATACCCCACCCGTTGGGGGTTATACTATCACGCTGCACAATCCTACCACCGACCTCAGCGGTCTGCCCTGCAGCAGCAGCTCCTTAGCTGTACTCAACGGGTGGCGTAGTCGTCCAACATCTACCGCTAATACAGCGCCACTTAGTCTGACTTCCTGGGCACGGACCGGATCACCGCCACGAGACTACAACCCTAAAGAGATCCAGCTCCGGGTAAGCTCCCGCGTGCGCAACGCAGCGCGACACAGGCCCAGGGGCGCGTCACCTTCACCTTGGCTCCAGCCTGCTCTCTCTCTGGCTCTGGCCTGCCCTCACCCTGGCTCCGGCCTGCTCTCTCTCAGGTTCTGGCCTGCCCATGCCTTGGCTCCAGCCTGCTCTCTCTCTGGCTCTGGCCTGCCCTTGCCTTAACTCCGGCCTACTCTCGCTCTGACTCTGACCTGCCCTCGCCCTGGCTCTGGCCTACCCTCGCCTTGGCTCCGGCCTGCTCTCGCCTTGGCTCTGGCCTGCACTCGCTCTGGCTCCGGCCTGCCCTCACCCTGACTCCGGCCTGCCCTTGCTCTTGCTCCGGCCAACCCTCGCATTGGCTCCAGCCTGCTGTCGCCCTGGCTCCGACCTGCTCTCTCTCTGGCTCTGGCCTGCCCTTGCCTTGGCTCTGGCCTGCTCTCTCTTTGGCTCTGGCCTGCCCTCGCCCTGGCTCCGGCCCACTCTCGCTCTGGCTCTGGCCTGCCCTCGACTTGGCTCCGGCCTGCTCTCGCTCTGGCTCTGGCCTGCCCTCAGGGCCTTGGCTCCGACCTGCTCTCGCTATGGCCTGCCCTTGCCTTGGCTCCGCCCTGCTCTCGCTCTGGCCTGCCTTGGCTCTGCCTCTGGCCTGCCCTCGCCTTGGCTCCGAGCCTGCTCTCGCTCTAGCTCCGGACTGCCCTCGCCCTGGCTCCGGCCTGCCATCGCTCTGGCTCCGGCCTGCTCTCACTCTGGCCCCGGCCTGCTCTCGCTCTGGCTTCGGCCTGCCCTCGCCCTGGCTCTGGCCTGCCCTTGCTCTGGCCCTGGCCAGCCCTCGCCTTGGCTCCGGCCAACTCCTGCTTTAGCTCCGACCTGCCCTCGCCTTGTCTCCGGCATGCCCTCGCTCTGGGTCCGGCCTGCCCTCACCCTGGCTCCGGCCTGCTTTCGCTCTGGCTCCAGCCTGCCCTCGCCTTGGCTCCGGCCTGCTCTGGCTCCGGCCTACTCTCGCTCTAGCTCCGGACTGCCCTCGCCCTGTCTCCGGCCTGGTCTCGCTCTGGCCTGCCCTCGCCCTGGCTCCGGCATTTTCTCGCTCTGGCACTGGCCTGCTCTCGTTCTGTTTCTGGCCTGCCCTCGCCTTGTCTCCGGCCTTCTCTCGCTCTGGCTCTGGCCTGCCCTCGCCTTGGCTCCGGCCTGCTCTTGCTTTTGCTTCGGCCTGCTGTCGCCCTGGCTCCGGCCTGACCTCGCCTTGGCTCCGGCCAGCTCCTGCTCTGGCTCCAGCCTGCTCTCGCCTTGGCTCCGGCCTACCCTCGCCTTGGCTCCGGCCTGCTCTTGCCTTGGCTCTGGCCTGCTCTCGCTCTGGCTCCGGCCTGCCCTCACCCTGACTCCGGCCTGCCCTTGCTTTTGCTCCGGCCTTCTCTCGCCCTGTCTCTGGCCTGCTCTCTCTCTGGCTCTGGCCTGCTCTCTCTCTGGCTCTGGCCTGCTCTCGCTCTGGCTCTGGCCTGCTCTCGCTCTGGCTCCGGCCTGCTCTCGCTCTGGCCCTGGCCTGCTCTCGCTCTGGCTTTGGCCTGCCCTCGCCCTGGCTCTGGCCTGCCCTTGCTCTGGCCCTGGCCAGCCCTCGCCTTGGCTCCGGCCAACTCCTGCTTTAGCTCCGACCTGCCCTCGCCTTGTCTCCGGCCTGCTCTCGCCCTGGCTCCGGCATGCCCTCGCTCTGGCTCCGGCCTGCCCTCACCCTGGCTCCGGCCTGCTTTCGCTCTGGCTCCGGCCTGCGCTCGCCCTGGCTCCGGCCTGCTCTCACTCTGGCTCCGGCCTGCCCTCGCCTTGGCTCCGGCCTGCTCTGGCTCCGGCCTTCTCTCGCTCTAGCTCCGGACTGCCCTCGCCCTGTCTCCGTCCTGGTCTCGCTCTGGCCTGCCCTCACCCTGGCTCCGGCATTTTCTCGCTCTGGCACTGGCCTGCTCTCGTTCTGTTTCTGGCCTGCCCATGCCTTGGCTCCAGCCTGCTCTCTCTCTGGCTCTGGCCTGCCCTTGCCTTAACTCCGGCCTACTCTCGCTCTGACTCTGACCTGCCCTCGCCTGGCTCTGGCCTACCCTCGCCTTGGCTCCGGCCTGCTCTCGCCTTGGCTCTGGCCTGCTCTCGCCTTGGCTCTGGCCTGCTCTCGCTCTTGCTCCGGCCTGCCCTCACCCTGACTCCGGCCTGCCCTTGCTCTTTCTCCGGCCAACCCTCGCATTGGCTCCAGCCTGCTGTCGCCCTGGCTCCGACCTGCTCTCTCTCTGGCTCTGGCCTGCCCTTGCCTTGGCTCTGGCCTGCCCTCTCTTTGGCTCTGGCCTGCCCTCGCCCTGGCTCCGGCCCACTCTCGCTCTGGCTCTGGCCTGCTCTTGCTCTGGCTCTGGCCTGCCTTCGAGGGCCTTGGCTCCTGCCTGCTCTCGCCCTGGCTCCAGCCTGCTCTTGCTTCGGCCTGCTCTCGCCCTGGCTCCAGCCTGACCTTGCTCTGGCTCTGGCCAGCCCTCGCCTTGGCTCCGGCCAGCTCCTTCTCTGGCTCTGGCCTGCAAGTTCAATGATTGGCTGCAGCGTTTTTTTTGGGGGGGGGGGGTTAGAGTCCAGATTTCTAAAAGTAGAAAAATCCCTTAGATGCCGCGGTCAACAGCAGCTGTAGCACACATGTGGTTTGTCAGAGCCAGGGGGCATCTTTTGTCGCTACTTTGGTGCCGCTACAAAGAGTCTAGCAACAATACTGACCATAGAATTTCGGGGGACCAGGACCACCTAATGTTTGGGTGATGTGAGGGCCTTGGCTCCGGCCTGCCTTCTAACTGGCTCCGGCATGCCCTCGCTCTGGCTCTGGCCTTCCCTCGCCCTGGCTCCGGCCTGCTCTCGCTCTTGCTCCGGCCTGCCCTCGACTCGGCTCCGGCCTGCTCTCTCCCTGGCTCTTTCCTGCTCTCGCCCTGGCTCTGGTCTCCCCTCGCCCTGGCTCCGGCCTGCCCTCACCTTGGCTCCGGCCTGAACTCGCCCTGGCTCCGGCCTGCTCTCACTCTGGCTCCGGCCTGCCCTTGCCCTGACTCCGGCCTGCCCTTGCTCTGGCTTCGGCCAGACCTCGCATTGGCTCCGGCCTGCTCTCGCCCTGCCTCCGACCTGCTCTTGTTCTGGCTCTGGCCTGCCCTCGCCCTGACTCCGACCTGCTCTTGTTCTGGCTCTGGCCTGCCCTCGTCTTGACTCTGGCCTGATCTCTCTCGCTCTTTTTCTGGCCTGCCTTCACCTTGGCTCCAGCCTGCTCTCTCTCTGGCTCTGGCCTGCCCTCACCCTGGCTCCGGCCTGCTCTCTCTCAGGTTCTGGCCTGCCCATGCCTTGGCTCCAGCCTGCTCTCTCTCTGGCTCTGGCCTGCCCTTGCCTTAACTCCGGCCTACTCTCGCTCTGACTCTGACCTGCCCTCGCCTTGGCTCCGGCCTGCTCTCGCCTTGGCTCTGGCCTGCACTCGCTCTGGCTCCGGCCTGCCCTCACCCTGACTCCGGCCTGCCCTTGCTCTTGCTCCGGCCAACCCTCGCATTGACTCCAGCCTGCTGTCGCCCTGGCTCCGACCTGCTCTCTCTCTGGCTCTGGCCTGCCCTTGCCTTGGCTCTGGCCTGCTCTCTCTTTGGCTCTGGCCTGCCCTCGCCCTGGCTCCGGCCCACTCTCGCTCTGGCCTGCTCTGGCTCTGGCCTGCCCTCGACTTGGCTCCGGCCTGCTCTCGCTCTGGCTCTGGCCTGCCCTCAGGGCCTTGGCTCCGACCTGCTCTCGCTATGGCCTGCCCTTGCCTTGGCTCCGCCCTGCTCGCGCTCTGGCCTGCCTTGGCTCTGCCTCTGGCCTGCCCTCGCCTTGGCTCCGACCCTGCTCTCGCTCTAGCTCCGGACTGCCCTCGCCCTGGATCCGGCCTGCCATCGCTCTGGCTCCGGCCTGCTCTCACTCTGGCCCCGGCCTGCTCTCACTCTGGCCCCGGCCTGCCCTCGCACTGGCTCTGGCCTGCCCTTGCTCTGGCCCTGGCCAGCCCTCGCCTTGGCTCCGGCCAACTCCTGCTTTAGCTCCGACCTGCCCTCGCCTTGTCTCCGGCATGCCCTCGCTCTGGGTCCGGCCTGCCCTCACCCTGGCTCCGGCCTGCTTACGCTCTGGCTCCAGCCTGCGCTCGCCCTGGCTCCGGCCTGCTCTCACTCTGGCTCCGGCCTGCCCTCGCCTTGGCTCCGGCCTGCTCTGGCTCCGGCCTACTCTCGCTCTAGCTCCGGACTGCCCTCGCCCTGTCTCCGGCCTGGTCTCGCTCTGGCCTGCCCTCGCCCTGGCTCCGGCATTTTCTCGCTCTGGCACTGGCCTGCTCTCGTTCTGTTTCTGGCCTGCCCTCGCCTTGTCTCCGGCCTTCTCTCGCTCTGGCTCTGGCCTGCCCTGGCCTGCCCTCGCCTTGGCTCCGGCCTGCCCTCTCCTTGGCTCCGGCCTGCTCTTGCTTTTGCTTCGGCCTGCTGTCGCCCTGGCTCCGGCCTGACCTCGCCTTGGCTCCGGCTAGCTCCTGCTCTGGCTCCAGCCTGCCCTCGCCTTGGCTCCGGCCTACCCTCGCCTTGGCTCCGGCCTGCTCTTGCCTTGGCTCTGGCCTGCTCTCGCTCTGGCTCCGGCCTGCCCTCACCCTGACTCCGGCCTGCCCTTGCTTTTGCTCCGTCCTTCTCTCGCCCTGTCTCTGGCCTGCTCTCTCTCTGGCTCTGGCCTGCTCTCGCTCTGGCTCTGGCCTGCTCTCGCTCTGGCTCCGGCCTGCTCTCGCTATGGCCCCGGCCTGCTCTCGCTCTGGCTTTGGCCTGCCCTCGCCCTGGCTCTGGCCTGCCCTTGCTCTGGCCCTGGCCAGCCCTCGCCTTGGCTCTGGCCAACTCCTGCTTTAGCTCCGACCGGCCCTCGCCTTGTCTCCGGCCTGCTCTCGCCCTGGCTCCGGCATGCCCTCGCTCTGGCTCTGGCCTGCCCTCACCCTGGCTCCGGCCTGCTTTCGCTCTGGCTCCGGCTGCGCTCGCCCTGGCTCCGGCCTGCTCTCACTCTGGCTCCGGCCTGCCCTCGCCTTGGCTCCGGCCTGCTCTGGCTCCGGCCTGCCCTCGCCCTGTCTCCGGCCTGGTCTCGCTCTGGCCTGCCCTCGCCCTGGCTCTGGCATTTTCTCGCTCTGGCACTGGCCTGCTCTCGTTCTGTTTCTGGCCTGCCCATGCCTTGGCTCCAGCCTGCTCTCTCTCTGGCTCTGGCCTGCCCTTGCCTTAACTCTGGCCTACTCTCGCTCTGACTCTGACCTGCCCTCGCCTGGCTCTGGCCTACCCTCGCCTTGGCTCCGGCCTGCTCTCGCCTTGGCTCTGGCCTGCTCTCGCTCTTGCTCCGGCCTGCCCTCACCCTGACTCCGGCCTGCCCTTGCTCTTGCTCCGGCCAACCCTCGCATTGGCTCCAGCCTGCTGTCGCCCTGGCTCCGACCTGCTCTCTCTCTGGCTCTGGCCTGCCCTTGCCTTGGCTCTGGCCTGCTCTCTCTTTGGCTCTGGCCTGCCCTCGCCCTGGCTCCGGCCCACTCTCGCTCTGGCCTGCTCTCGCTCTGGCTCTGGCCTGCCTTCGCCTTGTCTCTGGCCTGCTCTCGCTCTGGCTCTGGCCTGCCCTGGCTCTTCCTCTGGCCTGCCCTCTTCTTGGCTCCGGCCTGCTCTCGCTCTGACTCTGGTCTGCCCTCGAGGGCCTTGGCGCCTGCTCTCGTCCTGGCTCCAGCCTGCTCTTGCTCTTGCTTCGGCCTGCTCTCGCCCTGGCTCCAGCCTGACCTTGCTCTGGCCAGCCCTCGCCTTGGCTCCGGCCAGCTCCTTCTCTGGCTCTGGCTTGCAAGTTCAATGATTGGCTGCAGCGTTTTTTTTTGTGGGGGGGGGTTAGAGTCCAGATTTCTAAAAGTAGAAAAATCCCTTAGATGCCGCGGTCAACAGCAGCTGTAGCACACATGTGGTTTGTCAGAGCCAGGGGGCATCTTTTGTCGCTACTTTGGTGCCGCTACAAAGAGTCTAGCAACAATACTGACCATAGAATTTCAGGGGACCAGGACCACCTAATGTTTGGGTGATGTGAGGGCCTTGGCTCCGGCCTGCCCTCGCCCTGGCTCCGGCCTGCCTTCTAACTGGCTCCGGCATGCCCTCGCCCTGGCTCCGGCCTGATCTCGCTCTGGCTCTGGCCTGCTCTCGCTCTGGCCTGCTCTCGCCCTGGCTCTGGCCTGCCCTCACCTTGTCTCCAGCCTGGTCTCGCTCTTGCTTAGGCCTTCCCTCGCCTTGTCTCTGGCCTGCTCTCGCTCTGGCCTGCCCTGGCTCTGCCTCCTGCCTGCCCTCGCCTTGGCTCCGGCCTGCTCTCGCCCTGGCTCCGGCCTGCCCTCGCCCTGGCTCCGGCCTGACCCCGCTCTGGCCTGCTCTCGTTCTGGCTCTGGCCTGCCCTCACCTTGTCTCCAGAATTTCGGGGGACCAGGACCACCTAATGTTTGGGTGATGTGAGGGCCTTGGCTCCGGCCTGCCCTCGCCCTGGCTCCGGCCTGCCTTCTAACTGGCTCCGGCATGCCCTCGCTCTGGCTCCGGCCTTCCCTCGCCTTGTCTCTGGCCTGCTCTCGCTCTGGCCTACCCTGGCTCTGCCTCTGGCCTGCCCTCGCCTTGGCTCCGGCCTGCTCTCGCCCTGGCTCCGGCCTGCCCTCGCCCTGGCTCCGGCCTGCCCTCGCCCTGGCTCCGGCCTGACCTCGCTCTGGCTCTGGCCTGCTCTCGCTCTGGCTTTGGCCTCGCCCTGGCTCCGGCCTGTTCTCGCCCTGGCTCCGGCCTGTTCTCGCCCTGGCTCCGGCCTGCCCTTGCCTTGTCTCCGGCCTTCTCTCGTTCTGGCTCTGGCCTGCCCTTGCCTTGGCTCTGGCCTACTCTCGCTCTGGCTCTGGCCTGTCCTCGACTTGGCTCCGGTCTGCTCTCATTCTGGCTCTGGCCTGCTCTCGCTCTGCCTCCGGCCTGCTCTGGATCTGGCTCTGGCCTTCCCTCGCCTTGGCTCCAGCCTGCTCTCGCTCTGGCTCCGGCCTGCTCTCGCTCTGGCCTGCCCTCGCCTTGGCTCCGGACTGCTCTCGCCTTGTCTCCGGCCTGCTCTTGCTCTGGCTCTGGCCTGCCCTCGTCCTGGCTCCGGCCTGCCCTTGCTCTGGCTCCAGCCAGCCCTCGCCTGGCTCCGCCTGCTCTCGCTCTGGCCTGCCCTTGCCTTGGCTCCGGCCTTCTCTCGCCCTTGCTCTTTCTCTGGCTCTGGCCTGTCCTCTCCTTGTCTCTGGCCTGCTCTCGCACTCGCTCCGGCCTGCTATCTCTCTGGCTCCTGCCTGCCCTCGCCTTGGCTCCTGCCCGTTTTCTCCCTGGATACGACCTGCTCTCGCCTTGGCTCCGGCCTGCTCTTGCTCTGGTTCCAGCCTGCCCTTACCTTGGCTCATGCCTGCTCTCTATCTGGCCTGCCCTCAACTTGACTCCGGCCTTCTCTGGCTTTGGCTCCGGCCTGCCCTCGCCTTGGCTCCGGCCTGCTCTCGCTTCTGCTCCAGCCTGCCCTCGCCCTGGCTCCGGCCTGCCCTCGACCTGGCTCCGGCCTGCCCTCGCTCTGTCTCTTCCCTGCCCTCGCCTTGGCTCTGAACTGCTCTTGCCCTGGCTCCGGCCTGCTCTCGCTCTGGCCTGCCCTTGCCTTAGCTCACGCCTGCTCTCGCCCTGGCTCTGGCTTCCTCTCTCTCTGGCTCTGGCCTGTCCTCGCCTTGGCTCTGTCTGGCCTGCTCTCGCTATGGCACCGACCTGCCCTCGCACGGTCTCCGGCCTGCTCTCGCCCTGGATCTGGCCTGCTCTCGCTCTGGCCAGCCCACGTGGGCCATGGCTCCGGCCTGGCCTCGCCATGGCTCCGCCTGCTCTCGCTCTGGCCTGCTCTCGCCCAGGCTCTGGCCTGCTCTCGCTCTTGCTCTGGCCCTGGATCCGGCCTGCCATTGCTCTGACTCTGGCCTGCCATCGCACGGACTCCGGCCTGCTCTCGCACTGGATCTGGCCTGCTCTCGCCTTGGCTCCGGCCTTCTCTCGCCCTTGCTCCGGCTTGCTCTCTCTCTGGCCTGCCCTTGCCTTGGCTCCCGCCTGCTCTCGCCCTTGCTCCGGCCTGCTCTTTCTCTGGCTCCGGCCTGCCTTCACCCTGGCTCCAGCCTGCCCTCGCCCTGGCTCCGGCATGTCCTCGCCCTGGCTCCGGCCTGCCCTCGCCCTGGCTCCGGCCTGCCTTCTAACTGGCTCCGGCATGCCCTCGCTCTGGCTCCGGCCTTCCCTCGCCTTGTCTCTGGCCTGCTCTCGCTCTGGCCTACCCTGGCTCTGCCTCTGGCCTGCCCTCGCCTTGGCTCCGGCCTGCTCTCGCCCTGGCTCCGGCCTGCCCTCGCCCTGGCTCCGGCCTGCCCTCGCCCTGGCTCCGGCCTGACCTCGCTCTGGCTCTGGCCTGCTCTCGCTCTGGCTTTGGCCTCGCCCTGGCTCCGGCCTGTTCTCGCCCTGGCTCCGGCCTGTTCTCGCCCTGGCTCCGGCCTGCCCTTGCCTTGACTCCGGCCTTCTCTCGTTCTGGCTCTGGCCTGCCCTTGCCTTGGCTCTGGCCTACTCTCGCTCTGGCTCTGGCCTGCCCTCGACTTGGCTCCGGTCTGCTCTCATTCTGGCTCTGGCCTGCTCTCGCTCTGCCTCCGGCCTGCTCTGGATCTGGCTCTGGCCTTCCCTCGCCTTGGCTCCAGCCTGCTCTCGCTCTGGCTCCGGCCTGCTCTCGCTCTGGCTCTGGCCTGCCCTCGCCTTGGCTCCGGGCTGCTCTCGCCTTGTCTCCGGCCTGCTCTTGCTCTGGCTCTGGCCTGCCCTCGTCCTGGCTCCGGCCTGCCCTTGCTCTGGCTCCAGCCAGCCCTCGCCTGGCTCCGCCTGCTCTCGCTCTGGCCTGCCCTTGCCTTGGCTCCGGCCTTCTCTCGCCCTTGCTCTTGCTTGCTCTTTCTCTGGCTCTGGCCTGTCCTCTCCTTGTCTCTGGCCTGCTCTCGCACTCGCTCCGGCCTGCTATCTCTCTGGCTCCTGCCTGCCCTCGCCTTGGCTCCTGCCCGTTTTCTCCCTGGATACGACCTGCTCTCGCCTTGGCTCCGGCCTGCTCTTGCTCTGGTTCCAGCCTGCCCTTACCTTGGCTCATGCCTGCTCTCTATCTGGCCTGCCCTCAACTTGACTCCGGCCTTCTCTGGCTTTGGCTCCGGCCTGCCCTCGCCTTGGCTCCGGCCTGCTCTCGCTTCTGCTCCAGCCTGCCCTCGCCCTGGCTCCGGCCTGCCCTCGACCTGGCTCCGGCCTGCCCTCGCTCTGTCTCTTCCCTGCCCTCGCCTTGGCTCTGAACTGCTCTTGCCCTGGCTCCGGCCTGCTCTCGCTCTGGCCTGCCCTTGCCTTAGCTCACGCCTGCTCTCGCCCTGGCTCTGGCTTCCTCTCTCTCTGGCTCTGGCCTGTCCTCGCCTTGGCTCTGGCCTGCTCTCGCTATGGCACCGACCTGCCCTCGCACGGTCTCCGGCCTGCTCTCGCCCTGGATCTGGCCTGCTCTCGCTCTGGCCAGCCCACGTGGGCCATGGCTCCGGCCTGGCCTCGCCATGGCTCCGCCTGCTCTCGCTCTGGCCTGCTCTCGCCCAGGCTCTGGCCTGCTCTCGCTCTTGCTCTGGCCCTGGATCCGGCCTGCCATTGCTCTGACTCTGGCCTGCCATCGCACGGACTCCGGCCTGCTCTCGCACTGGATCTGGCCTGCTCTCGCCTTGGCTCCGGCCTTCTCTCGCCCTTGCTCCGGCTTGCTCTCTCTCTGGCCTTCCCTTGCCTTGGCTCCCGCCTGCTCTCGCCCTTGCTCCGGCCTGCTCTTTCTCTGGCTCCGGCCTGCCTTCACCCTGGCTCCAGCCTGCCCTCGCCCTGGCTCCGGCATGTCCTCGCCCTGGCTCCGGCCTGCCCTTGCCCTGGCTCCGGCCTGCCTTCTAACTGGCTCCGGCATGCCCTCGCTCTGGCTCCGGCCTTCCCTCGCCTTGTCTCTGGCCTGCTCTCGCTCTGGCCTACCCTGGCTCTGCCTCTAGCCTGCCCTCGCCTTGGCTCCGGCCTGCTCTCGCCCTGGCTCCGGCCTGCCCTCGCCCTGGCTCCGGCCTGCCCTCGCCCTGGCTCCGGCCTGCCCTCGCCCTGGCTCCGGCCTGACCTCGCTCTGGCTCTGGCCTGCTCTCGCACTGGATCTGGCCTGCTCTCGCCTTGGCTCCGGCCTTCTCTCGCCCTTGCTCCGGCTTGCTCTCTCTCTGGCCTGCCCTTGCCTTGGCTCCCGCCTGCTCTCGCCCTTGCTCCGGCCTGCTCTTTCTCTGGCTCCGGCCTGCCTTCACCCTGGCTCCAGCCTGCCCTCGCTCCGGCATGTCCTCGCCCTGGCTCCGGCCTGCCCTCGCCTTGGCTCTGGCCTGCCTTCGCCATGGCTCCGCCTGCTCTCGCTCAGGCTCCGGCCTGCTCTCGCTCAGGCTCCGGCCTGCTCTCGCTCTGGCTCTGGCCTGCTCTCCCTCTGGCTCCAGCCTGCCATCGCTCAGGCTCTGGCCTGCCCTTGCACTGGCTTCGGCCTGCCCTCGCTCTGGATCCGGCCTGCTCTCGCCCTGGCTCCGGCGTGCTTTCGCCCTGGCCCCAGCGTGCTTTCGCCCTGGCCCCGGCGTGCTCTCGCTCTGGCTCCGGCCTGCCCTTGACCTGGTTCCAGCCTGCTCTCGCTCTGTCTCTGGCCTGCCCTTGCCTTTGCTCCGGCCTGCTCTCGCTCTGGCTCTGGCTTGCCCTTGCCTTGGCTCCGGCCTGCTCTCGCTCTGGCTCTGGCCTGCCCTCGCCTTGGCTCCGGCCTGCTATCGCTCTGGCTCTTGCCTGCCCGAGCTCGCTTTGGCTCTGGCCTGTCCGAGCTCTGGCCATTGCCTGCCCTCGCCTTGGCTCCGGCCTGCTCTGTCTCTGGCCTGCCCTCGCCCTGGCTCCGGCCTGCTCTCGCTCTGGCCTGTCCTCGCCTTGGCTCCGGCCTGCACTCGCCCAGGCTCCGGCCTGACCTCGCCCTGGCTTCGGCCTGCCCTTGCTCTTGCTCTGGGCAGCCCTCGACTTGGCTCCGGCCAGCACCTGCTCTGGCTCCGGCCAGCACCTGCTCTGGCTCCAGCCTGCTCTCGCCCTGGCTCCGGCCTGCCCTCGCCCTGGCTCCGGCCTGCCCTCGCCCTGGCTCCGGCATGCCCTCACCCTGGCTCCGGCCTCATCTCGCTCTGGCTCCGGCCTGCTCTCGCCCTGGCTCCGGCCTGCCCTCGCCCTGGCTCTGGCATGCCCTCGCCCTGGCTCCGGCATGCCCTCACCCTGGCTCCGGCCTTATCTCGCTGTGGCTCTGGCCTGCTCTCGCTCTGGCTCTGGCCTGCCCTCGCCTTGGCTCTGGCCTCCTCTCGCTCTGACCATCTGGTCTGCCCTCGCCCTGGCTCCAGCCTGCTCTAGCTCTGGCTGAGGCCTGTTCTCTCGCTCTGGCTCTGGCCTGCCCTTACCTTGGCTTCGGACTGCTCTCGCTCTGGCTCTGGCCTGTTCTCGCTCTGGCTCTGGCCTTCCCTCGCCTTGGCTCTGGCCTGCTCTTGCTCTGGCTCCGGCCTTCTCTTGCCCTGGCTCCGGCCTGCTCTCGCTCTGGCCTGCCCTCGCCCTGGCTCTGGCCTGCTCTCGCTCTGACTCAGGCCTGCCCTTGCCTTGGCTCCCACCTGCTCTCGCCCTTGCTCCGGCTTGCTCTCTCTCTGGCTCTGGCCTGCCCTCGCCTTGGCTCCGGCCTGCTCTCACTATGGCTCCGGCCTGCCCTCGCACGGGCTCCGGCCTGCTTTCGCCCTGGATCTGGCCTGCTCTTTCTCTGGCTCCGGCCTGCCTTCACCCTGGCTCCAGCCTGCCCTCGCCCTGGCTCCGGCATGTCCTCGCTCTGTATCCGGCCTCCTCTCGCCTTGGCTCCGGACTGCTCTCGCCTTGGCTCCGGCCTGCTCTCGCCTTGGCTCCGGCCTGCTCTCGCCCTGGCTCCGGCCTGCTCTCACCCTGGTACTGGCCTGCCCTTGCCTTGGCTCCGGCCATCTCTCGCTCTGGCTCCGGCCTGCCCTCACCTTGGCTCTGGCCTGCCTTCACCATGGCTCCGCCTGCTCTCGCTCTGGCCTGCTCTCGCTCTGGCCTGTTCTCCCTCTGGCTCCAGCCTGCCATCGCTCAGGCTCTGGCTGCCCTTGCACTGGCTCCGGCCTGCCCTTGCACTGGCTCTGGCCTGCCCTTGCTCTGGATCCGGCCTGCTCTCGCCTTGGCTCCGGCCTGTTCTCGCTTTGGCTCCGGCGTGCTCTCTCCCTGGCACCGGCCTGCCCTCGCCTTGGCTCTGGCCTGCCTTCACCATGGCTCCGCCTGCTCTCGCTCTGGCCTGCTCTCGCTCAGGCTCCGGCCTGCTCTCCCTCTGGCTCCAGCCTGCCATCGCTCAGGCTCTGGCTGCCCTTGCACTGGCTCCGGCCTGCCCTCGCTCTGGATCCGGCCTGCTCTCGCCTTGGCTCCGGCCTGTTCTCGCCTTGGCTTCGGCGTGCTCTCGCCCTGGCCCCGGCCTGCTCTCGCCCTGGTTTCGGCCTGCCCTTGACCTGGCTCCAGCCTGCTCTCGCTCTGTCTCTGGCCTGCCCTTGCCTTTGCTCCGGCCTGCTCTCGCTCTGGCTCTGGCTTGCCCTTGCCTTGGCTCCGGCCTGCTCTCGCTCTGGCTCTGGCCTGCCCTCGCCTTGGCTCCGGCCTGCAGCTCTGGCTCTTGCCTGCCCGAGCTCGCTTTGGCTCTGGCCTGCCCGAGCTCTGGCCATTGCCTGCCCTCGCCTTGGCTCCGGCCTGCTCTGACTCTGGCTCGGGCCTGCCCTCGCCCTGGCTCCGGCCTGCTCTCGCTCTGGCCTGTCCTCGCCTTGGCTCCGGCCTGCTCTCGCCCAGGCTCCAGCCTGACCTCGCCCTGGCTTCGGCCTGCCCTTGCTCTTGCTCTGGGCAGCCCTCGACTTGGCTCCGGCCAGCACCTGCTCTGGCTCCGGCCAGCACCTGCTCTGGCTCCAGCCTGCTCTCGCCCTGGCTCCGGCCTGCCCTCGCCCTGGCTCCGGCATGCCCTCACCCTGGCTCCGGCATGCCCTCACCCTGGCTCCGGCCTCATCTCGCTCTGGCTCCGGCCTGCTCTCGCCCTGGCTCCGGCCTGCCCTCGCCCTGGCTCCGGCCTGCCCTCACCCTGGCTCCGGCCTTATCTCGCTGTGGCTCTGGCCTGCTCTCGCTCTGGCTCTGGCCTGCCCTCGCCTTGGCTCTGGCCTCCTCTCGCTCTGACTCTGGTCTGCCCTCGCCCTGGCTCCAGCCTGCTCTAGCTCTGGCTGAGGCCTGTTCTCTCGCTCTGGCTCTGGCCTGCCCTTACCTTGGCTTCGGACTGCTCTCGCTCTGGCCTTCCCTCGCCTTGGCTCTGGCCTGCTCTTGCTCTGGCTCCGGCCTTCTCTTGCCCTGGCTCCGGCCTGCTCTCGCTCTGGCCTGCCCTCGCCCTGGCTCTGGCCTGCTCTCGCTCTGACTCAGGCCTGCCCTTGCCTTGGCTCCCACCTGCTCTCGCCCTTGCTCCGGCTTGCTCTCTCTCTGGCTCTGGCCTGCCCTCGCCTTGGCTCCGGCCTGCTCTCACTATGGCTCCGGCCTGCCCTCGCACGGGCTCCGGCCTGCTTTCGCCCTGGATCTGGCCTGCTCTTTCTCTGGCTCCGGCCTGCCTTCACCCTGGCTCCAGCCTGCCCTCGCCCTGGCTCCGGCATGTCCTCGCTCTGTATCCGGCCTCCTCTCGCCTTGGCTCCGGACTGCTCTCGCCTTGGCTCCGGCCTGCTCTCGCCTTGGCTCCGGCCTGCTTTCGCCCTGGCTCCGGCCTGCTCTCACCCTGGTACTGGCCTGCCCTTGCCTTGGCTCCGGCCATCTCTCGCTCTGGCTCCGGCCTGCCCTCATCTTGGCTCTGGCCTGCCTTCACCATGGCTCCGCCTGCTCTCGCTCTGGCCTGCTCTCGCTCTGGCCTGCTCTCCCTCTGGCTCCAGCCTGCCATCGCTCAGGCTCTGGCTGCCCTTGCACTGGCTCCGGCCTGCCCTTGCACTGGCTCTGGCCTGCCCTCGCTCTGGATCCGGCCTGCTCTCGCCTTGGCTCCGGCCTGTTCTCGCCTTGGCTCCGGCGTGCTCTCGCCCTGGCTCCGGCCTGCCCTCGCCTTGGCTCTGGCCTGCCTTCACCATGGCTCCGCCTGCTCTCGCTCTGGCCTGCTCTCGCTCTGGCCTGCTCTCCCTCTAGCTCCAGCCTGCCATCGCTCAGGCTCTGGCTGCCCTTGCACTGGCTCCGGCCTGCCCTCGCTCTGGATCCGGCCTGCTCTCGCCTTGGCTCCGGCCTGTTCTCGCCTTGGCTCCGGCGTGCTCTCGCCCTGGCCCCGGCCTGCTCTCGCCCTGGTTTCGGCCTGCCCTTGCCTTGGCTCCGGCTTTCTCTTGCTCTGGTTCTGGCCTGCCCTTGCCTTGGCTCTGGCCTACTCTCGCTCTGGCTCCGGCCTGCCCTTGCCCTGGCTCCAGCCTGCTCTCGCTCTGTCTCTGGCCTGCCCTTGCCTTTGCTCCGGCCTGCTCTCGCTCTGGCTCTGGCTTGCCCTTGCCTTGGCTCCGGCCTGCTCTCGCTCTGGCTCTGGCCTGCCCTCGCCTTGGCTCCGGCCTCCTATCGCTCTGGCTCTTGCCTGCCCGAGCTCGCTTTGGCTCTGGCCTGCCCGAGCTCTGGCCCTTGCCTGCCCTCGCCTTGGCTGCAGCCTGCTCTGACTCTCTGGCTCGGGCCTGCCCTCGCCCTGCCTCCGGCCTGCTCTCGCTCTGGCTTGTCCTCGCCTTGGCTCCGGCCTGCTCTCGCCCTGGCTTCCGGCCTGCCCTCGCCTTGGCTCTGGCCTGCCTTCGCCATGGCTCCGCCTGCTCTCGCTCTGGCCTGCTCTCGCTCAGGCTCCGGCCTGCTCTCGCTCAGGCTCCGGCCTGCTCTCGCTCTGGCCTGCTCTCCCTCTGGCTCCAGCCTGCCATCGCTCAGGCTCTGGCCTGCCCTTGCACTGGCTTCGGCCTGTCCTTGCAGTGGCTCCGGCCTGCCCTCGCTCTGGATCCGGCCTGTTCTCGCCTTGGCTCCGGCCTGTTCTCGCCTTGTCTCCGGCGTGCTCTCGCCCTGGCCCCGGCGTGCTCTCGCCCTGGCCCCGGCGTGCTCTCGCCCTGGCCCCGGCTTGCTCTCGCCCTGGTTCCGGCCTGCCCTTGCCTTGGCTCCGGCCTTCTCTTGCTCTGGTTCTGGCCTGCCCTTGCCTTGGCTCTGGCCTACTCTCGCTCTGGCTCCGGCCTGTCCTTGCCCTGGCTCCAGCCTGCTCTCGCTCTGTCTCTGGCCTGCCTTGCCTTTGTTCCGGCCTGTTCTCGCTCTGGCTCTGGCTTGCCCTTGCCTTGGCTCCGGCCTGCTCTCGCTCTGGCCTGCCCTCGCCTTGGCTCCGGCCTCCTATCGCTCTGGCTCTTGCCTGCCCGAGCTCGCTTTGGCTCTGGCCTGCCCGAGCTCTGGCCCTTGCCTGCCCTCGCCTTGGCTGCAGCCTGCTCTGACTCTCTGGCTCGGGCCTGCCCTCGCCCTGCCTCCGGCCTGCTCTCGCTCTGGCTTGTCCTCGCCTTGGCTCCGGCCTGCTCTCGCCCTGGCTTCCGGCCTGCCCTCGCCTTGGCTCTGGCCTGCCTTCGCCATGGCTCCGCCTGCTCTCGCTCTGGCCTGCTCTCGCTCAGGCTCCGGCCTGCTCTCGCTCAGGCTCCGGCCTGCTCTCGCTCTGGCCTGCTCTCCCTCTGGCTCCAGCCTGCCATCGCTCAGGCTCTGGCCTGCCCTTGCACTGGCTTCGGCCTGTCCTTGCAGTGGCTCCGGCCTGCCCTCGCTCTGGATCCGGCCTGTTCTCGCCTTGGCTCCGGCCTGTTCTCGCCTTGTCTCCGGCGTGCTCTCGCCCTGGCCCCGGCGTGCTCTCGCCCTGGCCCCGGCGTGCTCTCGCCCTGGCCCCGGCTTGCTCTCGCCCTGGTTCCGGCCTGCCCTTGCCTTGGCTCCGGCCTTCTCTTGCTCTGGTTCTGGCCTGCCCTTGCCTTGGCTCTGGCCTACTCTCGCTCTGGCTCCGGCCTGTCCTTGCCCTGGCTCCAGCCTGCTCTCGCTCTGTCTCTGGCCTGCCTTGCCTTTGTTCCGGCCTGTTCTCGCTCTGGCTCTGGCTTGCCCTTGCCTTGGCTCCGGCCTGCTCTCGCTCTGGCCTGCCCTCGCCTTGGCTCCGGCCTGCTATCGCTCTGGCTCTTGCCTGCCCGAGCTCGCTTTGACTCTGGCCTGCCCTCGCTCTGGCCATTGCCTGCCCTCACCTTGGCTCCGGCCTGCTCTGACTCTGGCTCGGGCCTGCCCTCGCCCTGGCTCCGGCCTGCTCTCGCTCTGGCCTGTCCTCGCCTTGGCTCCGGCCTGCTCTCGCCCAGGCTCCGGCCTGCTCTCGCTCTGGTTTCGGCCTGCTCTCGCCTTGACTCCGGCCTGCTCTCGCCTTGGCTCTGGCCTGCTCTCGCTTTGGCTCCGGCCTGCCCTGGCCCTGGCTCTAGCCTGCCCGAGCTCGCTTTGTTTGGCTCTGGCTTGCCTTCGCTCTGGCTCTTGCCTGCCCTCGCCTTGACGCTCCGGCCTGCTCTGACTCTGGCCTGCCCTCGCCCTGACTCCGGCCTGCTCTCGCCTTGGCTCCGGCCTGCTCTCGCTTTGGCTCTGGCCTGCTCTCGCTCTGCCTTCCCTCGCCCTGGCTCCAGCCTGCCCTCGCCCTGGCTCCGGCCTGTCCGAGCTAGCTTTGGCTCTGGCTTGCCCTCGCTCTGGCTCTTGCCTACCTACCCTTGTCTTGACTCCGGCCTGCTCTGACTCTGGCTCAGGCCTGCTCTCTCCTTTGCTCCAGTCTGTTCTTGCCTTGGCTCCGGAGTGCTCTCGCCCTGGCCCCGGCCTGCTCTCGCCCTGGTTCCGGCCTGCCCTTGCCTTGGCTCCGGCCTTCTCTTGCTCTGGTCCTGGCCTGCCCTTGCCTTGGCTCTGGCCTACTCTCGCTCTGACTCCGGCCTGCCCTCGCTCTGGCTCCGGCCTGCCCTTGCCCTGGCTCCGGCCTGCTCTCGCTCTGTCTCTGGCCTGCCCTTGCCTTTGCTCCGGCCTGCTCTCGCTCTGGCTCTGCCCTTGCCTTTGCTCCGGCCTGCTCTCGCTCTGGCTCTCGCCTGCCCTCGACTCGGCTCCGGCCTGCTCTCTCCCTGGCTCTTTCCTGCCCTTGCCTTGGCTCTGGCCTACTCTCGCTCTGACTCCGGCCTGCCCTCGCTCTGGCTCCGGCCTGCACTCACTCTGCCTCTGGCCTGCTCTCGCTCTGGCCTGCCCCTGCCTTTGCCGGTCCGGCTTGCTCCCGCTCTGGCCTGCTCTCACCTTGGCTCCGGACTGCTCTCGCTTTGGCTCTGGCCTGCCCTTGCTTGGCTCCGTCCGGCCTGCTCTTGCTCTGGCTCTGGCCTGCCCTCGCTCTGGCTCTGGCCTGCCCTCGCCTTGTCTCCGGCCGGATCTGACTCTGGCTCTGGCCTGCCCTCGCCCTGCTTTCGCCTTGGCTCCGGCCTGCTCTCGCCCTGGTTCCGTCTGCCCTTGCCATGGCTCCGGCCTTCTTTCTTTCTGGCTCTGGGCTGCCCTTGCCTTGGCTCTGGCCAAATCTCGTTCTGGCCAAGGCCTTCGAAGGCAGGCCAGAGCCACAGCGAGAGCAGGCCAGAGAGAGCCTGAGCGAGAGCAGGCCGGAGCCAAGGCAAAGGCAGTCCGGAGCCAGAGCGATAGCAGGCCGTAGCCATGGCAAAGGCAGGCCGGAGCCAAGGCGAGGGCAGGCCGATACCAGAACGAGAGAATGCCGGAGCCAGGGCGAGGGGAGGCCAGAGTAAGAGCAGGCCGGAGACAGGGCGAGGGCAGACCGGAGCCAGAGCGAGGGCAGGCCGGAGCCAGAGCAAGGACACGCCGGAGCCAGAGCGAGGGCAGGCCGGAGCCAGAGCGAGGGCAGGCCGGAGCCAGGGCGAGGGCAGGCCGGAGCCAGAGCGAGAGCAGGCCGGAGCCAGGGCCGGAGCTGGTCGGAGCCAAGGCGAGGGCTGGCCCGAGGCAGAGCCAGGGTAGGCCAGAGCAAGAGCAGGCCGGAGCCAAGGCAAGGACAGGCCAGAGCCAGAGCAAGAGCAGGCCAGAGCGAGAGCAGTCCGAAGCCAAGGCGAACCAGAGCAGGTGCTGGCCGTATCCAAGGCGAGGGCTGGCCGGAGCCAGAGCAAGGGCAGGCCGGAGCCAGAGCAGGCTGGAGCCAGGGCGAGAGCAGGCCAGAGCCAGCACGAGAGCAGGCCAGAGCAAGAGCCAGAGCAGGCAGGAAGGGTGAGGGCAGACCAGAGTGAGAGCGAGAGCAGGCCGGAGCCAAGGCGAGGCCAGAACCAGAGCAAGAGCAGGCCAGAGCGAGAGTACGCCGGAACTAGGGCGACGGCAGGCCAGAGCCAGAGAGAGAGTAGGCCGGTGCCAGGGCAAGGGCAGGCCAGAGCCAGAGTGAGAGCGGCTCGGAGCCAGGGCGAGAGCAGGCCGGAGCCAGGGCGAGGGCAGGCCAGAGCGAGATCAGGCCAGAGTCAAGGCGAGGGCAGGCCATAGCCAGAGCGAGACTAGGCCAGAGCGAGAGCAGGCCGGAGCCAAGGCGAAGGCAGGCCAGAAGAGGAGCGAGAGCAGGCTGGAGTCAAGACAAGGGCAGGCCAGAGCAAGAGCAGGCCGGAGCCAGGGCGAGGGCAGGCCAGAGCAAGAGCAGGCCGAAGCCAGGGCGAGAGCAGGCCAGAGCAAGAGCAGGCCGCAGCCAGGGCGAGGGCTGACCGGAGCCAGAGCATGGGCAGGCCGGAGCCAGGGCGAGAGCAGGCCGGAGCCAAGGCGAGAGCAGGCCGGAGCCAAGGCGAGAGCAGGCCGGAGCCAAGGCGAGAGCAGGCCGGAGCCATGGCGAGAGCAGGCCGGAGCCAAGGCGAGAACAGGCCGGAGCCAAGGCGAGGGCAGGCCAGAGCCAGATCCAGAGCAGGCCGGAGTCAGGGCGACGGCAGGCCAGAGCGAGAGCAGGCTGGAGCCAAGGCGAGGGCAGGCCAGAGCAAGAGCAGGCTAGAGCCAGGGCGAGAGCAGGCCGGAGCCAAAGCGAGGGCTAGCCGGAGTCAGAGCAAGGCGGAGCCAGGGCGAGGACAGGCCGGAGCCAAGGCGAGGGCAGGCCAGAGCCAGATCCAGAGCAGGCCGGAGCCAGGGCGAGGGCAGGCCAGACAGAGCGAGAGCAGGCCGGAGCCAGGGCGAGGGCAGGCCAGAGCGAGAGTAGGCAGGCCAGAGCGAGAGGAGGCCAGAGTAAAGGCAAGGGCAGGCCGAAACAAGGACGAGAGCAGGCCGGAGACAGGGTGAGTGAGTCAAGAGCGAGAGCAGGCCAGAGCGAGAGTAGGCCGGAGCCAGGGCGAGGGCAGGCCAGAGCGAGAGCAGGCTGGAGCCAAGGCGAGGGCAGGCCAGAGCTTGAGTAGGCCAGAGACAAGGCAAGGGCAGGCCAGAGCGAGAGAAGGCCGGAGCCAGGGCGAGGGCAGGCCAGAGCCAAGGCAAGGGCAGGCCAGAGCGAGAGAAGGCTGGAGTTGGCAGGGTCAGGCCGGAACAAGGGCGAGAGCAGGCCGGAGACAGGGCGAGGCCAGAGAGAGAGCAGGTCAGAACCAGAGCGAGAGTATGCCGGAGCCAGGGTGAGGGCAGGCCGGAGACAGAGCGAGAGCAGGTCGGAGACAAGGGTCTATAGAGCAGGCTGGAGCCAAGGCGAGGGCAGGCAAGAGCCAGGGCGAGAGCAGGCCGGAGCCAAGGCGAGGGCAGGCCAGAGCCAGAGCAGGCCGGAGCCAGGGCGAGGCAGGCCAGAGTCAGAGTCAGAGAAAGAGCAGGCCGGAGCCATGGAGAAGGCACGCCAGAGCGAGAGCAGGCTGGAGCTAGGGCGAGGACAGGCCAGAGCGAGAGTAGGCAAGAGCCAAGGCAAAGGCAGGAAAGAGCTAGAGCGAGAGAAGGCCGGAGCCAACGCAAGGGCAGGCCGGAACCAGGGGGGGGAGCAGGCCGGAGACAGGGCGAGGCCAGAGCCAGAGCAGGCCAGAGCGAGAGCAGGCCGGAGCCAGGGCGAAGAGCAGGCCGGAGGAGTCAGAGCGATGGCAGGCCAGAGCCAGGGCGAGGGCAGTCCGAAGCTAGAGCGAAAGTAGGCCAGCGCTAAGGCGAGAGCAGGGCCGGAGCCAAGGCGAAGGCAGGCCAGAAGAAGAGCGAGATCAGGCCGGAGTCAAGACCAGGGCAGGCCAGAGCAAGAGCAGGCAGGAGCCAGGGCGAGGGCAGGCCAAAGCCAGAGCACGAGCAGGCCAAAGCCAGGGCGAGAGCAGGCCGGAGCCAAGGCGAGGGCTAGCTGGAGTCAGAGCAAGGGCAGGCCGAAGCCAGGACGAGGACAGGCCTGAGCCAGAGTGAGAGCAGGCCGGAGTCAGGGCGAGAGCAGGTCGGAGCCAAGGCGGGAGCAGGCCGGAGCCAAGGCGAGGGCAGGCCAGAGCCAGATCCAGAGCAGGCCGGAGCCAGGGCGAGAGCAGGCCAGACAGAGCGAGAGCAGGCCGGAGCCAGGGCGAGGGCAGGCCAGAGCGAGAGTAGGCAGGCCAGAGCGAGAGGAGGCCAGAGTAAAGGCAAGGGCAGGCCGAAACAAGGACGAGAGCAGGCCGGAGACAGGGTGAGTGAGTCAAGAGCGAGAGCAGGCCAGAGCGAGAGTAGGCCGGAGCCAGGGCGAGGGCAGGCCAGAGCGAGAGCAGGCCAGAGCCAAGGCGAGGGCAGGCCTGAGCCAGAGCGAGAGCATGTTGGAGCCAAGGCGAAGGCAGGCCAGAACAAGAGCGAGATCAGGCCGGAGTCAAGACGAGGGAGGGCAGGCCAGAGCCAAAGCAAGAGCAGGCAGGAGCCAGGGCGAGGGCAGGCCAGAGCAAGAGCAGGCCAGAGCCAGGGCGAGAGCAGGCCGGAGCCAAAGCGAGGGCTAGCCGGAGTCAGAGCAAGGCGGAGCCAGGGCGAGGACAGGCCGGAGCCAAGGCGAGGGCAGGCCAGAGCCAGATCCAGAGCAGGCCGGAGCCAGGGCGAGGGCAGGCCAGACAGAGCGAGAGCAGGCCGGAGCCAGGGCGAGGGCAGGCCAGAGCGAGAGTAGGCAGGCCAGAGCGAGAGGAGGCCAGAGTAAAGGCAAGGGCAGGCCGAAACAAGGACGAGAGCAGGCCGGAGACAGGGTGAGTGAGTCAAGAGCGAGAGCAGGCCAGAGCGAGAGTAGGCCGGAGCCAGGGCGAGGGCAGGCCAGAGCGAGAGCAGGCCAGAGCCAAGGCGAGGGCAGGCCTGAGCCAGAGCGAGAGCATGTTGGAGCCAAGGCGAAGGCAGGCCAGAACAAGAGCGAGATCAGGCCGGAGTCAAGACGAGGGAGGGCAGGCCAGAGCCAAAGCAAGAGCAGGCAGGAGCCAGAGCAAGAGCAGGCCAGAGCCAGGGCGAGAGCAGGCCGGAGCCAGAGCAAGGCGGAGCCAGGGCGAGGACAGGCCGGAGCCAGAGTGAGAGCAGGCCGGAGTCAGGGCGAGAGCAGGTCGGAGCGAAGGCGGGAGCAGGCCGGAGCCAAGGCGAGTGCAGGCCAGAGCCAGATCCAGAGCAGGCCGTAGCCAAGGCGAGGGCACGCCAGAGTGAGAGCAGGCCAGAGCGAGAGCAGGCCGGAGCCAGGGCGAGGGCAGGCCAGAGCGAGAGTAGGCAGGCCAGAGCGAGAGGAGGCCAGAGTCAAGGCAAGGGCAAGCCGAAACCAGGACGAGAGCAGGCCGGAGACAGGGTGAGTGAGGCAAGAGCGAGAGCAGGCCAGAGCGAGAGTAGGCCGGAGCCAGGGCGAGGGCAGGCCAGAGAGAGAGCAGGCGGAGCCAGGCGAGGGCAGGCCAGAGCGAGAGCAGGCCAGAGCCAAGGCGAGGGCAGGCCTGAGCCAGAGCGAGAGCAGGCTGGAGCCAAGGCGAAGGCAGGCCAGAACAAGAGCGAGATCAGGCCGGAGTCAAGACGAGGGAGGGCAGGCCAGAGCCAAAGCAAGAGCAGGCAGGAGCCAGGGCGAGGGCAGGCCAGAGCCAGGGCGAGAGCAGGCCGGAGCCAAGGCGAGGGCTAGCCGGAGTCAGAGCAAGGGCAGGCCGGAGCCAGGGCGAGGACAGGCCGGAGCCAGAGTGAGAGCAGGCCGGAGCCAGGGCGAGAGCAGGTCGGAGCCAGGGCGAGAGCAGGCCGGAGCCAAGGCGAGGGCAGGCCAGAGCCAGATCCAGAGCAGGCCGGAGCCAGGGCGAGGGCCGGCCAGACAGAGCGAGATCAGGCCGTAGCCAAGGCGACCGCACGCCAGAGCGAGAGCAGGCCAGAGCGAGAGCAGGCCGGAGCCAAGGCGAAGGCTGGTCATACATAACCAGAGCGAGAGCAGGCCGGAGTCAAGACGAGGGCAGGCCAGACGTTACAGCAGTAGTGTAATTATCAGATTTGTGTCTCATAATAAGCAATGAAGGTTCGTTCCTGTGCTAGGACAGCAAGCAGAGATCTTAGAAACCTTGAAGAATTGATACAGAAAGTGTATTAGATGCTGTAGAACTTTCCATGTAATAACATTTATTTGTAAGAACCGATCCCGAGAATGTGTCTCTGAAACGAGTGGAGTCTGAGCATGTGCAGCTCTGCTGTATTCAGGGGCGTAACAACCGTGGTCACAGAGGTCGCAACCGGGCCCATGCGGGTGGGGGCCTGCTGACGCCAGCACAAACTTCAACTGGATGTGCGTCCTCAGACCCACGTGGATTCAGCTGAAGTGGATTGTGGCACAGAGACCTATGAGCAAGAGCAGGCCAGAGCAAGAGCAGGCCAGAGCCAGGGCGAGGGGAGGCCAGAGCAAGAGCAGGCCAGAGCAAGGGCGAGAGCAGGCCAGAGCCAAGGCGAGGGCCAGCCGGAGCCAGAGCAAGGGCAGGCCGGAGCCAGGGCGAGGACAGGCCAGAGCCAGGGCGAGAGCAGGCCTGAGCCAAGGCGAGGGCAGGTCAGAGCCAGATCCAGAGCAGGCAAGAGACGGCAGGCAGAGCAGCCAGGGCGAGACGGCAGGCAAGACAGAGCGAGAGCAGGCCGGAGCCAAGGCGAGGGCGCGCCAGAGCGAGAGGAGGCCAGAGCGAGAGCAGGCCGGAGCCAGGGCAAGGGCAGGCCAGAGCGAGAGTAGGCCAGAGAGAGCTAAGGCAAGGGCAGGCCAGAGCGAGAGAAGGCTGGAGCCAAGGCAAGGGCAGGCCGGAACCAGGACAAGAGCAGGCCGGAGACAGGGTGAGGCCAGAGCGAGAGCAGGCCAGAGCTAGAGCGAGAGCAGGCCGGAGCCAGAGCGAGAGTAGGCCGGAGCCAGGGCGAGAGCAGGCCGGAGCCAGGGCGAGGGCAGGCCAGAGCGAGATCAGGCCAGAGTCAAGGCGAGGGCAGGCCATAGCCAGAGCGAGACTAGGCCAGAGCGAGAGCAGGCCGGAGCCAAGGCGAAGGCAGGCCAGAAGAGGAGCGACAGCAGGCTGGAGTCAAGACAAGGGCAGGCCAGAGCAAGAGCAGGCCGGAGCCAGGGCGAGGGCAAGCCAGAGCAAGAGCAGGCCGGAGCCAGGGCGAGAGCAGGCCAGAGCAAGAGCAGGCCGCAGCCAGGGCGAGGGCTAACCGGAGCCAGAGCAAGGGCAGGCCGGAGCCAGGGCGAGAGCAGGCCGGAGCCAAGGCGAGAGCAGGCCGGAGCCAAGGCGAGAGCAGGCCGGAGCCATGGCGAGAGCAGGCCGGAGCCAAGGCGAGAACAGGCCGGAGCCAAGGCGAGAACAGGCCGGAGCCAAGGCGAGGGCAGGCCAGAGCCAGATCCAGAGCAGGCCGGAGTCAGGGCGACGGCAGGCCAGAGCGAGAGCAGGCTGGAGCCAAGGCGAGGGCAGGCCAGAGCTTGAGTAGGCCAGAGCCAAGGCAAGGGCAGGCCAGAGCGAGAGAAGGCCGGAGCCAGGGCGAGGGCAGGCCAGAGCCAAGGCAAGGGCAGGCCAGAGCGAGAGAAGGCTGGAGTTGGCAGGGTCAGGCCGGAACAAGGGCGAGAGCAGGCCGGAGACAGGGCGAGGCCAGAGCGAGAGCAGGTCAGAACCAGAGCGAGAGTATGCCGGAGCCAGGGTGAGGGCAGGCCGGAGACAGAGCGAGAGCAGGTCGGAGACAAGGGTCTATAGAGCAGGCTGGAGCCAAGGCGAGGGCAGGCAAGAGCCAGGGCGAGAGCAGGCCGGAGCCAAGGCGAGGGCAGGCCAGAGCCAGAGCAGGCCGGAGCCAGGGCGAGGAAGGCCAGAGTCCGAGAAAGAGCAGGGCGGAGCCATGGAGAAGGCACGCCAGAGCGAGAGCAGGCTGGAGCTAGGGCGAGGACAGGCCAGAACGAGAGTAGGCGAGAGCCAAGGCAAAGGCAGGAAAGAGCTAGAGCGAGAGAAGGCCGGAGCCAACGCAAGGGCAGGCCGGAACCAGGGGGGGGAGCAGGCCGGAGACAGGGCGAGGCCAGAGCGAGAGCAGGCCAGAGCGAGAGCAGGCCGGAGCCAGGGCGAAGAGCAGGCCGGAGGAGTCAGAGCGATGGCAGGCCAGAGCCAGGACGAGGGCAGTCCGAAGCTAGAGCGAAAGTAGGCCAGCGCTAAGGCGAGAGCAGGGCCGGAGCCAAGGCGAAGGCAGGCCAGAAGAAGAGCGAGATCAGGCCGGAGTCAAGACCAGGGCAGGCCAGAGCAAGAGCAGGCAGGAGCCAGGGCGAGGGCAGGCCAAAGCCAGAGCAAGAGCAGGCCAAAGCCAGGGCGAGAGCAGGCCGGAGCCAAGGCGAGGGCTAGCTGGAGTCAGAGCAAGGGCAGGCCGAAGCCAGGGCGAGGACAGGCCTGAGCCAGAGTGAGAGCAGGCCGGTGTCAGGGCGAGAGCAGGTCGGAGCCAAGGCGGGAGCAGGCCGGAGCCAAGGCGAGGGCAGGCCAGAGCCAGATCCAGAGCAGGCCGGAGCCAGGGCGAGGGCAGGCCAGACAGAGCGAGAGCAGGCCGTAGCCAAGGCGAGGGCACGCCAGAGTGAAAGCAGGCCAGAGCGAGAGCAGGCCGGAGCCAGGGCGAGGGCAGGCCAGAGCGAGAGTAGGCAGGCCAGAGCGAGAGGAGGCCAGAGTCAAGGCAAGGGCAGGCCGAAAACAGGACGAGAGCAGGCCGGAGACAGGGTGAGTGAGGCAAGAGCGAGAGCAGGCCAGAGCGAGAGTAGGCCGGAGCCAGGGCGAGGGCAGGCCAGAGAGAGAGCAGGCGGAGCCAGGCGAGGGCAGGCCAGAGCGAGAGCAGGCCAGAGCCAAGGCGAGGGCAGGCCTGAGCCAGAGCGAGAGCAGGCTGGAGCCAAGGCGAAGGCAGGCCAGAACAAGAGCGAGATCAGGCCGGAGTCAAGACGAGGGAGGGCAGGCCAGAGCCAAAGCAAGAGCAGGCAGGAGCCAGGGCGAGGGCAGGCCAGAGCAAGAGCAGGCCAGAGCCAGGGCGAGAGCAGGCCGGAGCCAAGGCGAGGGATAGCCGGAGTCAGAGCAAGGCGGAGCCAGGGCGAGGACAGGCCGGAGCCAGAGTGAGAGCAGGCCGGAGTCAGGGCGAGAGCAGGTCGGAGCGAAGGCGGGAGCAGGCCGGAGCCAAGGCGAGTGCAGGCCAGAGCCAGATCCAGAGCAGGCCGGAGCCAGGGCGAGGGCAGGCCAGACAGAGCGAGTGCAGGCCGTAGCCAAGGCGAGGGCACGCCAGAGTGAGAGCAGGCCAGAGCGATAGCAGGCCGGAGACAGGGCGAGGGCAGGCCAGAGCGAGAGTAGGCAGGCCAGAGCGAGAGGAGGCCAGAGTCAAGGCAAGGGCAGGCCGAAACCAGGACGAGAGCAGGCCGGAGACAGGGTGAGTGAGGCAAGAGCGAGAGCAGGCCAGAGCGAGAGTAGGCCGGAGCCAGGGCGAGGGCAGGCCAGAGAGAGAGCAGGCGGAGCCAGGCGAAGGCAGGCCAGAGCGAGAGCAGGCCAGAGCCAAGGCGAGGGCAGGCCTGAGCCAGAGCGAGAGCAGGCTGGAGCCAAGGCGAAGGCAGGCCAGAACAAGAGCGAGATCAGGCCGGAGTCAAGACGAGGGAGGGCAGGCCAGAGCCAAAGCAAGAGCAGGCAGGAGCCAGGGCGAGGGCAGGCCAGAGCAAGAGCAGGCCAGAGCCAGGGCGAGAGCAGGCCGGAGCCAAGGCGAGGGCTAGCCGGAGTCAGAGCAAGGGCAGGCCGGAGCCAGGGCGAGGACAGGCCGGAGCCAGAGTGAGAAGAGCAGGCCGGAGCCAGGGCGAGAGCAGGTCGGAGCCAGGGCGAGAGCAGGCCGGAGCCAAGGCGAGGGCAGGCCAGAGCCAGATCCAGAGCAGGCCGGAGCCAGGGCGAGGGCCGGCCAGACAGAGCGAGATCAAGCCGTAGCCAAGGCGACCGCACGCCAGAGCGAGAGCAGGCCGGAGCCAGTGCGAGGGCAGGCCGGAGCCAGAGCGATAGTAGGCCAGAGCCAAGGCAAGGGCAGGCCAGAGGGAGAGAAGGCCACAGTCAAGGCAAGGGCAGGCCGAAACCAGGACGAGAGCAGGCCGGAGACAGGGTGAGTGAGGCCAGAGCAAGAGCAGGCCAGAGCGAGAGTAGGCCGGAGCCAGCGCGAGGGCAGGCCAGAGAGAGAGCAGGCCGGAGCCAGGCGAGGGCAGGCCAGAGCGAGAGCAGGCCAGAGCCAAGGCGAGGGCAGGCCAGAGCGAGAGCAGTCGGGAGCCAGAGCTAGGGCAGGCCAGAGCGAGAGCAGGCCTGAGCCAGAGTGAGAGCAGGCTGGGGCCAAGGCGAAGGCAGGCCAGAACAAGAGCGAGATCAGGTTAGAGTCAAGACGAGGGAAGGCCAGAGAGAGCCAGAGCAGGCAAGCCAGAGCCAGAGCAAGAGCAGGCCGGAGCCAGAGCGAGGGCAGGCCTGAGCGAGAGCAGGCCGGAGCCAGGGAGAGAGGAAGCCGGAGCCAAGGCGAGGGCTGGCCGGAGCCAGAGCTACTAGGACAGGCCGGAGCCAGAGCGAGAGCAGGCCGGAGCCAAGGCGAGGGCAAGCCAGAGCCAGAGCGAGAGCAGGCCGGAGCCAGTTCGAGAGCAGGCCGGAGCCAAGGCGAAGGCCGGCCAGACAGAGCGAGATCAGGCCGTAGCCAAGGCGACCGCACGCCAGAGCGAGAGCAGGCCAGAGCGAGAGCAGGCCGGAGCCAGTGCGAGGGCAGGCCGGAGCCAGAGCAAGAGTAGGCCAGAGCCAAGGCAAGGGCAGACCAGAGGGAGAGAAGGCCAGAGTCAAGGCAAGGGCAGGCCGAAACCAGGAGCAGGCCGGAGACAGGGTGAGTGAGGCCAGAGCAAGAGCAGGCCAGAGCGAGAGTAGGCCGGAGCCAGGGCGAGGGCAGGCCAGAGAGAGAGCAGGCCGGAGCCAGGCGAGGGCAGGCCAGAGCGAGAGCAGGCCAGAGCCAAGGCGAGGGCAGGCCAGAGCGAGAGCAGTCCGGAGCCAGAGCTAGGGCAGGCCAGAGAGAGAGCAGGCCTGAACCAGAGTGAGAGCAGGCTGGGGCCAAGGCGAAGGCAGGCCAGAACAAGAGCGAGATCAGGTTAGAGTCAAGACAAGGGAAGGCCAGAGAGAGCCAGAGCAGGCAGGCCAGAGCCAGAGCAAGAGCAGGCCGGAGCCAGAGCGATGGCAGGCCTGAGCGAGAGCAGGCCGGAGCCAGGGAGAGAGGAGGCCGGAGCCAAGGCGAGGGCTGGCCGGAGCCAGAGCTACTAGGACAGGCCGGAGCCAGAGCGAGAGCAGGCCGGAGCCAAGGCGAGAGCAGGCCGGAGCCAAGGCGAGGGCAGACCAGAGCCAGAGAGAGAGCAGGCCGGAGCCAGTTCGAGAGCAGGCCGGAGCCAAGGCGAAGGCAGGCCAGAGCCAGATCCAGAGCAGGCCGGAGTCAGGGCGAGGGCAGGCCAGAGTGAGAACAGGAACAGGCCAGAGCGAGAGCAGGCCGGAGCCAGGGCGAGTGCAGGCAAGAGCCAGAGCCAGAGTAGGCCGGACCAATCAGAGATCAGCATGTTTCAAATCACCCAGATTGAACAGTCCATGAAATGAGTCACGGCCACTGTGAGGTCATAATGCTGATTAGAATTTCCACCAGTCAGAAAACAGAACCGCCCAGAGGAACCACCCAGGAGGTATGAGTCATCGCCACTGTGAGGTCATAATGCTGACCAATCACAGAGCAGCCACACCCAGATTTTCCACCAATCAGAGAGCAGCCACACCCAGACGGAGCCAAGGCAAGGGCAGGCCGGAACAAGGGCGAGAACAGGCCGTAGTCAAGACGAGGGAAGGCCAGACAGAGCAGGAGCAGGCCAGATCCAGAGCAGGCCGGAGTCAGGGCGAGGGCAGGCCAGAGTCAGAGCGAGAGCAGGCCTGAGCCAAGGCGAGGGAGCGCCAGAGCGAGAGCAAGCCAGAGCGAGAGCAGGCCGGAGCCAGGGCGAGTGCAGGCAAGAGCCAGAGCCAGAGTAGGCCAGAGCCAAGGCAAGGGCAGGCCAGAGCGAGAGAAGGCCGGAGCCAAGGCAAGGGGAGGCCGGAACAAGGGCGAGAACAGGCCGGAGTCGAGACGAGGGCAGGCCAGACAGAGCAAGAGCAGGCCAGAGCCCGGGCGAGGGCAGGCCAGAGCAAGAGCAAGCCGGAGCCAGGGCGAGAGCAGGCCGGAGCCAAGGCCAGAGCTGGTAGGAGCCAGAGCAAGGGCAGGCCGGAGCGGGGCGAGGACAGGCCGGAGCGGGGCGAGGACAGGCCGGAGCGAGAGCAGGCCGGAGCCAGAGCGAGAGCAGGCCGGAGCCAAGGCGAGAGCAGGCCGGAGCCAAGGCGAGGGCAGGCCAGAGCCAGACCGAGAGCAGGCCGGAGCCAGAGCAGGCCGGAGCCAAGGCGAAGGCAGGCCAGAGCCAGATCCACAGCAGGCCGGAGTCAGGGTGAGGGCAGGCCAGAGTCAGAGCGAGAGCAGGCCGGAGCCAAGGCGAGGGCACGCCAGAGCGAGAGCAGGCCAGAACCAAAGCGAGAGCAGGCCGGAGCCAGGGCGAAGGCAGGCAAGAGCCAGAGCAATAGTAGTCCAGAGCCAAGGCAAAGGAAGGCCAGAGCCAGAGCGAGAGAAGGCCGGAGCCAAAGCAAGGGCAGGTCGGAACAAGGGCTAGAGCAGGCCCGAGACAGGGCGAGGCCAGAGCGAGAGCAGGCCACATCCAGAGTGAGAGTATGCCAGAGTCAGGGCGGGGGCAGGCCAGAGCCAGAGAGAGAGCAGGCCGGTGCCAGGGCGAGGCCGGCCATTGGCCAGGGACTCCTTAGGGCGACGCGAGCGGCCCCTTTAAGAGAGGGGGAGCGCGCGCGCGCGCGCCCTAAACACAGTGACCGGGGGAGAGCGGGCGCTGCAAGCAGAGCGGGAGGAAGCCGCCGGGCACGGAGCAGAGAGGTGAGGGGAACAGCGTCCCTGCCTAGCAGGAGGCAGGGACGCCGACGCTACACTGTATATATATATGAGGGCAGGCCAGAGCCAAAGCGAGAGCAGGCCGGAGCCAGGGCGAGAGCAGGCCAGAGCTAAGGCGAGGGCAGGCCGGTGCCAGAGCGATGGCAGGCCGGAGCCAGGGCAAGGGCAGTCCAGAACTAGAGCAAGAGCAGGCCGGAGCCAAGGTGAGAGCTGGCTGGAGCCAAGGAGAGGGCAGGCCAGAGCCAGCGCAGGCCAGAGCCAAAGCAAGAGCAGTCCGGAGCCAAGGCGAGGGCAGGCCAGAGCAAGAGAAAGAGCAGGTCGGAGCCAAGGCGAGGGCAGGCCAGAGCGAGAGCAGGCCGTAGCCAAGGCGAGGGGAGGCCAGAGCGAGAGCAGGCCAGAGCGAGAGCAGTCCAGAGCCAAGGCAAGGGCAGGCCTGAGCCAGAACGAGAGCAGGCCTGAGCCAGAGCAAGAGCAGGCCGGAGCCAAGGCGAAGGCAGGCCAGAACAAGAGCGAGATCAGGCCAGAGTCAAGACGAAGGCAGGCCAGAGCCAGAGGAAGAGCAGACCGGAGCCAAGGCATCGGCAGGCGAGAGCCAGAGAGAGAGCAGGCCGGAGCCAGAGCGAGGGCACGCCAGAGCGAGAGCCGGTCGGAGCCAGGGCGAGAGCAGGCCGGAGCTAATGCGAGGGCAGGCCGGAGCTAGAGCAAGGGCGGGCCGGAGTGAGGGCGAGGGCAGGCCGGAGCCAGAGCAAGGGCAGGCCGGAATCAGGGCGAGAGCAGGCCGGAGCCATAGCGAGAGCAGGCCGGAGCCAAGGCAAGAGCAGGCCGGAGCCAAGGCAAGGGCAGGCCAGAGCCGGAGAGAGAGCAGGCCGGAGCCAAGGCGAGAGCAGGCCGGAGCCATGGCGAGAGCAGGCCGGAGCCATGGCGAGAGCAGGCCGGAGCCATGGCGAGAGCAGGCCGGAGCCAAGGCGAAGTCAGGCCGAAACCAGAGCGAGAGAATGCCGGAGCCAGGGCGAGGGCAGGCCAGAGCGAGAGCAGGCCGGACACAGGGCGAGGGTAGGCCGGAGCCAGAGCGTGAGCAGGCCGGAGCCAGAGCGAGAGCAGGCTGGAGCCAAGGCGAGGGCAGGCCGGAGCCAGACTGTGAGCAGGTCGGAGCCAGGGCTAGGGCAGGCCAGAGCCAGAGCAGGATGGAGCCAGGGCGAGGGCAGGCTGGAGCCAGGTCGAGGCCAGGCCGGAGCCAGGACGAGGGCAGGCCAGAGCCAGAGAGAGCAGGCCGGAGCCAGAGAAAGCAGGCCGGAGCCAGGGCGAGGGCAGGCCGGAGCCAAGACGAGGACTGGCCAGAGCCAGGACGAGGGCAGGCCAGAGTCATAGAGAGAGCAGGCCGGAGCCAAGCCAAGGGCAGGACAGAGCCAGAGAGAGAGCAGGCCGGAGCCAGGGCGAGGGCAGGCCAGAGCCAGAGCGAGAGCAGGCCAGAGCCAGGGCGAGGGTACGCCAGAGCCAGAGTGAGAGCAGGCCGGAGCCAGGACGAGGACAGGGCGGAGCCAGGACGAGGGCAGCCCAGAGTCATAGAGAGAGCAGGCCGGAGCCAAGGCAAGGGCAGGCCAGAGCCAGAGAGAGAGCAGGCCGGAGCCAGGGCGAGGGCAGGCCGGAGCCAGAGCGAGAGCAGGCCGGAGCCAAGGTGAGGTCAGGCTGGAGCCAGGGCGAGGGCAGGCCCTAGCCAGAGCGAGAGCAGGATGGAACCAGGGCGAGGGCAGGCCGGAGCCAGAGCTAGGGCAGGCCGGAGCCAGAGCGAGGGCAGGCCGGAGCCAGAGCGAGAGCAGGACGGAGCCAGGGAGAGAGCAGGCCGGAGCCAGGGCAAGAGCAGGCCGAAGCCAAGGCGAGGGCAGGCTGGAGCCAGAGCAGGAGCTTGCCGGAGCCAAGGCGAGGGCTGGCCGGAGGCAGAGCCAGGGTAGGCCACAGCGAGAGCAGGTCAGAGCGAGAGCAGTCCGAAGCCAAGGCGAAGGCAGGCCGGAGCCAGAGCAGGTGCTGGCCAGATCCAAGGCGAAGGCTGGCCGGAGCCAGAGCTAGGACAGGCCGGAGAGAGAGCAGGCCGGAGCCAGGACGAGGGCAGGCCAGAGCCAGGGCGAGAGCAGGCCAGAGCTTGAGCCAGAGCAGGCGGCCAGGGCGAGGGCAGACCAGAGTGAGAGCGAGAGCAGGCCGGAGCCAAGGCGAGGCCAGCGCAAGAGCAGGCCAGAGCCAGAGCGAGAGTAGGCCGGAGTCAGGGCGACGGCAGGCCAGAGCCAGAGAGAGAGTAGGCGGAGCGAGGTCAGGTCAGAGCCAAGGCGAGGGCAGGCCGGAGGCAGATCCAGGGTAGGCCAGAGCAAGAGCAGGCCAGACCGAGAGCAGACCGGAGCCAAGGCAAGGACAGGCCCAAGCCAGAGTGAGAGCAGGCCAGAACCAGAGCAAGAGCAGTCCGGAGCCGAAGGCAGGCCAGAGCCAGAGCAAGAGCAGGCCGGAGCCAAGGAGAGGGCAGGCCGGAGCCAAGGCGAGGGCAGGCTGGAGCCAGGGCAAGAGCAGGCCGGAGCCAAGGCAAGGGCAGGCCAGAGCCATTGCGAGATCAGGCCGGATCCAGAGCGAGGGCAGGCCGGAGCCAAGGCAAGGGCAGGCCAGAGCCATTGCGAGATCAGGCCGGATCCAGAGCGAGGGCAGGCCGTAGCCAAGGTGAGGGCAGGCCGAAGCAAAACACAGTTTTTAATACCAGGCCTGTAGGTAACTATTTTGAACAGCAATCTGGTTTCAATTGCTTCACTGACACACTGAAAATTTTTTTTAATGGAGGCCAGAAATGGCAGTATTTTCTGAAAACGTATATGTATACCTGGCCTGTAGGTAACTGTTTTGAACAGCAAACCAGTGCCAAAAACTTTGCTGACACACTGAAAAATTTGGCCAGGTATTTAAAATTGTGTTTTCTCCGTCACATGGATTACATATACGTTTTCAGAAAATACTGCCATTTCTGGCCTCCATGAAATTTTTTTTTCAGTGTGTCAGCAAAGTTTTTGACACTGGTTTGCTGTTCAAAACAGTTACCTAGAGGCCAGGTATTTAAAACTGTGATTTCTCCGTCACACGGCTCACATATACGTTGTCAGAAAATACTGCCATTTCTGGCCTCCATGAAAAATTTTTTTCAGTGTGTCAGCAAAGTTTTTGACACTGGTTTGCTGTTCAAAACAGTTACCTAGAGGCCAGGTATTTAAAACTGTGTTTTCTCCATCACACGGATTACATATACGTTTTCAGAAAATACTGCCATTTCTGGCCTCCATTAAAAAAAAATTTCAGTGTGTCAGTGAAGCAATTGAAACCAGATTGCTGTTCAAAATAGTTACCTACAGGCCAGGTATTTAAAACTGTGTTTTCTCTGTCACACGGCTCACATATACGTTGTCAGAAAATACTGCCATTTCTGGCCTCCATTAAATTTTCTTTTCAGTGTGTCAGCAAAGTTTTTGACACTGGTTTGCTGTTCAAATCAGTTACCTAGAGGCCAGGTATTTAAAACTGTGATTTCTCCGTCACATGGATTACATATACGTTTTCAGAAAATACTGCCATTTCTGGCCTCCATGAAAAAATTTTTTCAGTGTGTCAGCAAAGTTTTTGACACTGGTTTGCTGTTCAAAACAGTTACCTACAGGCCAGGTATTTAAAACTGTGTTTTCTCCGTCACACGGATCACATATACATTTTCAGAAAATACTGCCGTTTCTCACCTCCATTAAAAAAAATTTCAGTGTGTCAGCAAAGTTTTTGACACTGGTTTGCTGTTCAAAACAGTTACCTACAGGCCTGGTATTAAAAACTGTGTTTTGCTTCGGCCTGCCCTCGCCTTGGCTCCGGCCTGCCCTCGCTCTGGATCCGGCCTGATCTCGCAATGGCTCTGGCCTGCCCTTGCCTTGGCTCCGGCCTGCTCTTGCCCTGGCTCCGGCCTGCTCTCGCCTTGGCTCCGGCCTGCTCTTGCCCTGGCTCCGGCCTGCTCTCGCCTTGGCTCCGGCCTGCCCTCGCTCTGGCTCCGGCCTGCCCTCTCCTTGGCTCCGGCCTGCTCTTGCTCTGGCTCTGGCCTGCCTTAACATTGGCTCCGGACTGCTCTTGCTCTGGTTCTGGCCTGCCTTGGTCGTGGCTCCAGCCTGCTCTCGCTCTGGCTCCGGCCAGCCCTCGCCCTGGCTCCGGCCTGCACTCGCTCTGGCTCCGGCCTGATATCACTCTGGCTCTGGCCTGCCCTCGCCTTGGCTCCGTCCTAATCGCGCTCTGGCCTGCCCTCGCCTTGGATGCGGCCTGTTCTCGCTCTGGTTCCGTCCTGCCCTCGCCCTAGCTCTGGGCTGATCTCGCTCTGGCCTGCCCTCGCCCTGGCTCCGGCCTGCTCTCGCTCTGGCCTGCCCTCGCCTTGGCTCCGGCCTGCTCTCTCTCTGGCTCTGTCCTGCTCTCCCTCTGGTCTGCCCTTGCCTTGGCTCCGGCCTGCTCTAACCCTGGCTCCGGCCTGCTCTCTCTCTGGCTCTGGCCTGCCCTCGCCCTGGCAACGGCCTGCTCTCGCTCTGTCTCTGGCCTGCCCTGGCCTTGGCTCTGGCCTGCCCTGGTCTTGGCTCTGGCCTGCCCTGGCCTCGCCGAGGCTCCGGCCAGCTCTCGCTCTGGCTGTGGCCTGCTGTCGCTCTGGCTCCAGCCTGCTCTCACCCTGGCTCCGGCTTGCTCTCTCTCTGGCCTGCCCTCGCCCTGGCTCCGGCCTGCTCTCGCTATAGCTCTGGACTGCTCTAGCTCTGTCTCTGGCCTGCCCTCGCCGAGGCTCCGGCCTGCTCTCGCTCTGGCTCCGGCCTGCCCTCGCCCTGGCTCTGGCCTGCCCTCGCTCTGGCTCCGGCCTGCTCTCGCCCTGGTTCCCAGCTATCTTTGCCTTGGCTCCGGCCTTCTCTCGCTCTGGCTCTGGCCTGCCCTTGCCTTGGCTCTGGCCTACTCTCGCTCTGGCTCTGGCCTGCCCTCGCCTTGGCTCCGGCCTGCTCTCGCCATGGCTCCGGCCTGCTCTCGCTCAGGCTCTGGGCTGCCCTCGCCCTGGCTCCGGCCTTCTCTCGCTGTGGCTCTGACCCGCCCTCACCCTGGCTCCGGCTTGCTCTCTCTCTGACTCTGGCCTGCTCTCGCCCTGACTCAGGCCTGCCCTCGTCCTGGCTCCGGCCTGCTCTTGCTCTGGCCTGCCCTCGCCTTGGCTCCGGCCTGCTCTCGCTCTGGCTCGGTCCTGCCCTCACTCTGGCTCCGGCCTGCTCTCACTCTGGCTCTGGGCTGCCCTCGGCCTGGCTCCGGCCTGCTCTCACTCTGGCTCCGACCTGCCCTTGCCCTGGCTCTGGCCTGCTCTCGATCTGGCTCTGGCCTGATCTCGCTTTGGCTCTGGCCTGCCCTTGCTCCGGCCTGCTCTCGCTCTGACCTGCCCTCGCCTTGGCTCCGGCCTGCTCTCGCTCTGGCCTGCCCTCGCCTTGGCTACGGCCTTCTCTCGCTCTGACTCTGGCCTGCCCTTGCCTTGGCTCTGGCCTACTCTCGCTTTGGCTCTGGCCTGCCCTTGCCTTGGCTCTGGCCAACTCTAGCTTTGGCTTTGGAGTGCCCTCGCCTTGGCTCCGGCCTTCAATCGCTCTGGCTCTGGCCTGCCCTCGCCTTGGCTCCAGCGTTCAATCGCTCTGGCTCTGGCCTGCCCTTGCCTTGGTTCTGGCCTACTCTCGCTTTGTATCTGGCTTGCCCTCGCCTTGGCTACGGCCTTCAATCGCTCTGGCCTGCACTCGCCTTGGCTCCAGCCTTCAATCGCTCTGGCTCTGGCCTGTCCTTGCCTTGGTTCTGGCCTACTCTCGCTTTGTATCCGGCTTGCTCTTGCCTTTGCGCCAGCCTTCTCTCGCTCTGGCTCTTGCCTGCTATCGCCCTGGCTCCGGCCTGCCATCGTCCTGGCTCCGGCCTGTTCTCGCTCTGGCTATGGCCGGCCCTCGCCTTGGCTCCGGCCTGCTCTCTCGCTCTGGCTCTGTCCTGCCCTCGCCCTGGCTCCGGCTTGCTCTCGCTCAGGCTCTGGGCTGCCGTCGCCCTGGCTCCGGCCTTCTCTTGCTCTTGCTCTGACCTGCCCTTACCCTGGCTCTGGCCTGCTCTCGCCCTGGCTCAGGCCTGCTCTTGCTCTGGCCTGCCATCACCTTGGCTCCGGCCTGCTCTCGCTCTGGCTCGGTCCTGCCCTCGCCCTGGCTCCGGCCTGGTCTCGCTCAGGCTCTGGGCTGCCCTGGCTCTGGTCTGCCCTTGCCCTGGCTCCGGTCTGCTCTTGCCCTGGCTCCGGTCTGCCCTTGCCCTGGCTCCGGTCTGCCCTTGCCCTGGCTCTGGCCTGCTCTCGCTCTGGCTATGGCCTGCTCTTGCTTTGGCTCTGACCTGCCCTTGCCTTTGCTCTGGCTTGCTCTAGCTCTGGTTCTGGCCCGCCCTCGTCTTGGCTCCGGCCTGCTCTCGCCTTCTCTCGCTCTGGCTCTGGTCTGCCCTTGCCTTGGCTCTGGCCTACTCTCGCTTTGGCTCCGGCTTGCCATCGCTCTGGCTCCGGCCTACCCTCGCCCTGGCTCCGCCCTGCCCTCTCTCTGGCTCCGGCCAGCCCTTGCCTTGGCTTCGGCCTGCCCTCGACCTGTCTCCGGCCCACCCTCGCTCTGGCTTTGGCCTGTCCTCTCCTTGGCTCCGGCCTGCTCTTGCACTGGCTCCGGCCTGCCCTCGTCCAGGCTCTGGCCTGCTCTCGCTCTGTCCTGCTCTTGCCTAGGCTCCGGCCTGCTCTCGCCCTGCTCTCGCACTGGAACTGGCCTGCCCTCGCCCTGGCTCCAGCCTGCTCTCGCTCTGGCCTGTCCTCTCCTTGGCTCCGGCCTGCTCTCGCACTGGCTCCGGCCTGCTCTCGCCCTGGCTCCGGCCAGCTCTCACCCTGGCTAAGGCCTGCTATCTCTCTGGCTCCGGCCTGCCCTCGCCTTGGCTCCTGCTTGTTCTCGCCCTGCATCCGGCCTGCTCTCGCCTTGGCTCCGGCCTGCTCTCGCCCTGGTTCCGGCCTGACCTTGCCTTGGCTCATGCTTGCTCTCACTCTGGCCAGCACTCGACTTGGCTCCAGCCTGCTCTCGCTCTGGCTCCAGCCTGCTCTCGCTCTGGCTCCGGCCTGCCCTTGCCCTAGCTCCGGCCTGCCATCGCTCTGGCTCCGGCCTGCCCTCGTCTTAGCTCCGGCCTGCTCTCGCTTTGGCTCAGGCCCGCCCTCGCCCTGGCTCCGGCCTGCTCTCTCTCTGGCTCTGGCCTGCCATCGCCCTGGCTCCGGCATACTCTCCCACTGGCTGTGACCTGCTCTTCCTCTGGCCTCGCCCAGTCTCGGGCCTGATCTAGCCCTTGTTCCGGCCTGCCCTTGTCTTGGCTCTGGCCTTCTCTCGCTCTGGCCGGCCCTTGCTTTGGCTCTGGCCTACTCTCGCTCAGGCTCTTGCCTGCCCTCGCCCTGGCTCCGGCCTGGTCTCGCTCTGGCTCTGGCCTGCCCTCGCCCTGGCTCCGGCCTGCTCTTGCTCTGGCTCTGGCCTGCCCTCGCTCTGGCTCCGCCCGCTCTGGCTCAGGTCTGTCCTCACCCTGGTTCCGGCCTGCCCTTGCTCTGGCCTGCCCTCGCCCTGGTTCTGGCCTGCTCTCGCTCTGGCCGGCCCTCGCCGTGGCTCCGGCCTGCTCTCGCTCTGGCTCTGGCCTGCCCTCGCCCTGGCTCCGGCCTTCTCTTGCTCTGGCGTGCTCTTGCTCTGGCTCTGGCCTGCCCTCGTCTTGATTCCGGCCTGTTCTCGCTCTTGTTCTGGCCTGCCTTCGCCTTGTCTCCGGCCTGCTCTTGCTCTGGCTCAGGCCTGTCCTCGCCCTGGTTCCGGCCTGCCCTTGCTCTGGCTCCGGCCACCCCTCGCCTTGGCTACGGCCTGCTCTCGCCCTGGTTCCGGCCTGCCCTTGCTCTGGCCTGCCCTCGCCCTGGTTCTGGCCTGCTCTCGCTCTGGCCGGCCCTCGCCCTGGCTCCGGCCTGCTCTCGCTCTGGCTCTGGCCTGCCCTCGCCCTGGCTCCGGCCTTCTCTTGCTCTGGCGTGCTCTTGCTCTGGCTCTGGCCTGCCCTCGTCTTGATTCCGGCCTGTTCTCGCTCTTGTTCTGGCCTGCCTTCGCCTTGTCTCCGGCCTGCTCTTGCTCTGGCTCAGGCCTGTCCTCGCCCTGGTTCCGGCCTGCCCTTGCTCTGGCTCCAGCCACCCCTCGCCTTGGCTACGGCCTGCTCTCGCCCTGGTTCCGGCCTGCTCTCGCTCTGGCCTGCCCTCGCCCTGGCTCCGGCCTGCTCTCGCTCTGGCCTGCCCTCGCCCTGGCTCCGGCCTGCTCTTGCTGTGGCTCTGGCCTGCCCTCGTCTTGATTCTGGCCTGATCTCGCTCTTGTTCTGGGCTGCCTTCGCCTTGTCTCCGGCCTGCTTTCGCTCTGGCTCAGGCCTGCTTTCGCTCTGACCCTGGCCTGCCCTTGCCTTGGCTCCAGACTGCTTTCTCTCTGGCTCTGGCCTTCTCTCGCTCTGGCTCTGGCCTGCTCTCGCTCTGGCCTGCTCTCGCTCTGGCTCTGGCCTGCTCTCGCTCTGGCTCTGGCCTGCTCTCGCTCTGGCTCTGGCCTGCTCTCGCCCTGGCTCTGGCCTGCACTCGCCCTGGCTCTGGCCTGCTCTCGCTCTGGCACTGGCCTGCCCTCGCTCTGGCTCCGGCCTGCTCTCTCTCTGGCCTGCCCTCGCCCTGGCTCTGGCCTATTGTCGCTCTGGCCTGCTCTCGCTCTGGCCTCGCCCTGTCTCCGGCCTGCTTTCGCCCTGGTTCCGGCCTGCCCTTGCCTTGGCTCTGGCTTTCTATCGCTCTGGCTCTGGCCTGCCCTTGCTTTGGCTCTGGCCTACCCTCGCCTTGGTTCCGGCCTGCTCTTGCCTTGGCTCCGGCCTGCCCTCGCCCTGACTCCGGCCTGCCCTTGCTCTGGCTCCGGCCTGCCCTAGCATTGGCTCCGGCCTGCTCTCGCCCTGGCTCCGACCTGCTCTGGCTCTGGCCTGCCCTTTCCCTGGCTCTGGCCTGCTCTCTCTGTTGCTCTGGCCTGCCCATGCCTTGGCTACGGCCTGCTCTTCCTCTGGCTCTGGACTGCCCTCGTCTTGAATCTAGCCTGATCTCGCTGTTGTTCTCGCCTGCCTTCGCCCTCAATACTTGGTCGGGGATCCTCTTGCATCAATTACTGCATCAATGCGGCATTGCAGAGCCAAGGCAAGGGCAGGCCAGAACCAGGGCGAGACCAGGCTGGAGACAGGGCGAGGCCAGAGCGAGAGCACGCCAGAGCGAGAGTAGGCCAGAGCCAGGGCGAGGGCAGGCCAGAGCCAGAGAGAGAGCAGGCCGGAGCCAGGGCGAGAGTAGGCCAGAGCAACAGCAGTCTAGGGCGAGAGCAGGCTGGAGCCAAGGCAAGGGCAGGCCAGAGCGAGAGCAGGCCAGAGCCAAAGAGAGAGCAGGTCGGAGCCAAGGCGAAGGCGTCTGGCTGGAGCCAGAGCGAAAGCAGGCCGGATCCAAGGCGATGGCAGGCCGAAACCAGAGCGAAAGAATGCCGGAGCCAGGGCGAGGGCAGGCCAGAGCGAGAGCAGGCCGGAGACAGGGCGAGGGCAGGCCAAAGCGAGAGCAGGCCGGAGCCAGAGCGAGAGCAGGCTGGAGCCAAGGAGAGGGCAGGCCGGAGCCAGAGCAGGTGCTGGCCAGATCCAAGGCGAAGGCTGGCCGGAGCCAGAGCTAGGACAGGCCGGAGAGAGAGCAGGCCGGAGCCAGGACGAGGGCAGGCCAGAGCCAGGGCGAGAGCAGGCCAGAGCTTGAGCCAGAGCAGGCGGCCAGGGCGAGGGCAGACCAGAGTGAGAGCGAGAGCAGGCCGGAGCCAAGGCGAGGCCAGCGCAAGAGCAGGCCAGAGCCAGAGCGAGAGTAGGCCGGAGTCAGGGCGACGGCAGGCCAGAGCCAGAGAGAGAGTAGGCGGAGCGAGGTCAGGTCAGAGCCAAGGCGAGGGCAGGCCGGAGGCAGATCCAGGGTAGGCCAGAGCAAGAGCAGGCCAGACCGAGAGCAGACCGGAGCCAAGGCAAGGACAGGCCCAAGCCAGAGTGAGAGCAGGCCAGAACCAGAGCAAGAGCAGTCCGGAGCCGAAGGCAGGCCAGAGCCAGAGCAAGAGCAGGCCGGAGCCAAGGAGAGGGCAGGCCGGAGCCAAGGCGAGGGCAGGCTGGAGCCAGGGCAAGAGCAGGCCGGAGCCAAGGCAAGGGCAGGCCAGAGCCATTGCGAGATCAGGCCGGATCCAGAGCGAGGGCAGGCCGGAGCCAAGGCAAGGGCAGGCCAGAGCCATTGCGAGATCAGGCCGGATCCAGAGCGAGGGCAGGCCGTAGCCAAGGTGAGGGCAGGCCGAAGCAAAACACAGTTTTTAATACCAGGCCTGTAGGTAACTATTTTGAACAGCAATCTGGTTTCAATTGCTTCACTGACACACTGAAAATTTTTTTTAATGGAGGCCAGAAATGGCAGTATTTTCTGAAAACGTATATGTATACCTGGCCTGTAGGTAACTGTTTTGAACAGCAAACCAGTGCCAAAAACTTTGCTGACACACTGAAAAATTTGGCCAGGTATTTAAAATTGTGTTTTCTCCGTCACATGGATTACATATACGTTTTCAGAAAATACTGCCATTTCTGGCCTCCATGAAATTTTTTTTTCAGTGTGTCAGCAAAGTTTTTGACACTGGTTTGCTGTTCAAAACAGTTACCTAGAGGCCAGGTATTTAAAACTGTGATTTCTCCGTCACACGGCTCACATATACGTTGTCAGAAAATACTGCCATTTCTGGCCTCCATGAAAAATTTTTTTCAGTGTGTCAGCAAAGTTTTTGACACTGGTTTGCTGTTCAAAACAGTTACCTAGAGGCCAGGTATTTAAAACTGTGTTTTCTCCATCACACGGATTACATATACGTTTTCAGAAAATACTGCCATTTCTGGCCTCCATTAAAAAAAAATTTCAGTGTGTCAGTGAAGCAATTGAAACCAGATTGCTGTTCAAAATAGTTACCTACAGGCCAGGTATTTAAAACTGTGTTTTCTCTGTCACACGGCTCACATATACGTTGTCAGAAAATACTGCCATTTCTGGCCTCCATTAAATTTTCTTTTCAGTGTGTCAGCAAAGTTTTTGACACTGGTTTGCTGTTCAAATCAGTTACCTAGAGGCCAGGTATTTAAAACTGTGATTTCTCCGTCACATGGATTACATATACGTTTTCAGAAAATACTGCCATTTCTGGCCTCCATGAAAAATTTTTTTCAGTGTGTCAGCAAAGTTTTTGACACTGGTTTGCTGTTCAAAACAGTTACCTACAGGCCAGGTATTTAAAACTGTGTTTTCTCCGTCACACGGATCACATATACATTTTCAGAAAATACTGCCGTTTCTCACCTCCATTAAAAAAAATTTCAGTGTGTCAGCAAAGTTTTTGACACTGGTTTGCTGTTCAAAACAGTTACCTACAGGCCTGGTATTAAAAACTGTGTTTTGCTTCGGCCTGCCCTCGCCTTGGCTCCGGCCTGCCCTCGCTCTGGATCCGGCCTGATCTCGCAATGGCTCTGGCCTGCCCTTGCCTTGGCTCCGGCCTGCTCTTGCCCTGGCTCCGGCCTGCTCTCGCCTTGGCTCCGGCCTGCTCTTGCCCTGGCTCCGGCCTGCTCTCGCCTTGGCTCCGGCCTGCCCTCGCTCTGGCTCCGGCCTGCCCTCTCCTTGGCTCCGGCCTGCTCTTGCTCTGGCTCTGGCCTGCCTTAACATTGGCTCCGGACTGCTCTTGCTCTGGTTCTGGCCTGCCTTGGTCGTGGCTCCAGCCTGCTCTCGCTCTGGCTCCGGCCAGCCCTCGCCCTGGCTCCGGCCTGCACTCGCTCTGGCTCCGGCCTGATATCACTCTGGCTCTGGCCTGCCCTCGCCTTGGCTCCGTCCTAATCGCGCTCTGGCCTGCCCTCGCCTTGGATGCGGCCTGTTCTCGCTCTGGTTCCGTCCTGCCCTCGCCCTAGCTCTGGGCTGATCTCGCTCTGGCCTGCCCTCGCCCTGGCTCCGGCCTGCTCTCGCTCTGGCCTGCCCTCGCCTTGGCTCCGGCCTGCTCTCTCTCTGGCTCTGTCCTGCTCTCCCTCTGGTCTGCCCTTGCCTTGGCTCCGGCCTGCTCTAACCCTGGCTCCGGCCTGCTCTCTCTCTGGCTCTGGCCTGCCCTCGCCCTGGCAACGGCCTGCTCTCGCTCTGTCTCTGGCCTGCCCTGGCCTTGGCTCTGGCCTGCCCTGGTCTTGGCTCTGGCCTGCCCTGGCCTCGCCGAGGCTCCGGCCAGCTCTCGCTCTGGCTGTGGCCTGCTGTCGCTCTGGCTCCAGCCTGCTCTCACCCTGGCTCCGGCTTGCTCTCTCTCTGGCCTGCCCTCGCCCTGGCTCCGGCCTGCTCTCGCTATAGCTCTGGACTGCTCTAGCTCTGTCTCTGGCCTGCCCTCGCCGAGGCTCCGGCCTGCTCTCGCTCTGGCTCCGGCCTGCCCTCGCCCTGGCTCTGGCCTGCCCTCGCTCTGGCTCCGGCCTGCTCTCGCCCTGGTTCCCAGCTATCTTTGCCTTGGCTCCGGCCTTCTCTCGCTCTGGCTCTGGCCTGCCCTTGCCTTGGCTCTGGCCTACTCTCGCTCTGGCTCTGGCCTGCCCTCGCCTTGGCTCCGGCCTGCTCTCGCCATGGCTCCGGCCTGCTCTCGCTCAGGCTCTGGGCTGCCCTCGCCCTGGCTCCGGCCTTCTCTCGCTGTGGCTCTGACCCGCCCTCACCCTGGCTCCGGCTTGCTCTCTCTCTGACTCTGGCCTGCTCTCGCCCTGACTCAGGCCTGCCCTCGTCCTGGCTCCGGCCTGCTCTTGCTCTGGCCTGCCCTCGCCTTGGCTCCGGCCTGCTCTCGCTCTGGCTCGGTCCTGCCCTCACTCTGGCTCCGGCCTGCTCTCACTCTGGCTCTGGGCTGCCCTCGGCCTGGCTCCGGCCTGCTCTCACTCTGGCTCCGACCTGCCCTTGCCCTGGCTCTGGCCTGCTCTCGATCTGGCTCTGGCCTGCTCTCGCTTTGGCTCTGGCCTGCCCTTGCTCCGGCCTGCTCTCGCTCTGACCTGCCCTCGCCTTGGCTCCGGCCTGCTCTCGCTCTGGCCTGCCCTCGCCTTGGCTACGGCCTTCTCTCGCTCTGACTCTGGCCTGCCCTTGCCTTGGCTCTGGCCTACTCTCGCTTTGGCTCTGGCCTGCCCTTGCCTTGGCTCTGGCCAACTCTAGCTTTGGCTTTGGAGTGCCCTCGCCTTGGCTCCGGCCTTCAATCGCTCTGGCTCTGGCCTGCCCTCGCCTTGGCTCCAGCGTTCAATCGCTCTGGCTCTGGCCTGCCCTTGCCTTGGTTCTGGCCTACTCTCGCTTTGTATCTGGCTTGCCCTCGCCTTGGCTACGGCCTTCAATCGCTCTGGCCTGCACTCGCCTTGGCTCCAGCCTTCAATCGCTCTGGCTCTGGCCTGTCCTTGCCTTGGTTCTGGCCTACTCTCGCTTTGTATCCGGCTTGCTCTTGCCTTTGCGCCAGCCTTCTCTCGCTCTGGCTCTTGCCTGCTATCGCCCTGGCTCCGGCCTGCCATCGTCCTGGCTCCGGCCTGTTCTCGCTCTGGCTATGGCCGGCCCTCGCCTTGGCTCCGGCCTGCTCTCTCGCTCTGGCTCTGTCCTGCCCTCGCCCTGGCTCCGGCTTGCTCTCGCTCAGGCTCTGGGCTGCCGTCGCCCTGGCTCCGGCCTTCTCTTGCTCTTGCTCTGACCTGCCCTTACCCTGGCTCTGGCCTGCTCTCGCCCTGGCTCAGGCCTGCTCTTGCTCTGGCCTGCCATCACCTTGGCTCCGGCCTGCTCTCGCTCTGGCTCGGTCCTGCCCTCGCCCTGGCTCCGGCCTGGTCTCGCTCAGGCTCTGGGCTGCCCTGGCTCTGGTCTGCCCTTGCCCTGGCTCCGGTCTGCTCTTGCCCTGGCTCCGGTCTGCCCTTGCCCTGGCTCCGGTCTGCCCTTGCCCTGGCTCTGGCCTGCTCTCGCTCTGGCTATGGCCTGCTCTTGCTTTGGCTCTGACCTGCCCTTGCCTTTGCTCTGGCTTGCTCTAGCTCTGGTTCTGGCCCGCCCTCGTCTTGGCTCCGGCCTGCTCTCGCCTTCTCTCGCTCTGGCTCTGGTCTGCCCTTGCCTTGGCTCTGGCCTACTCTCGCTTTGGCTCCGGCTTGCCATCGCTCTGGCTCCGGCCTACCCTCGCCCTGGCTCCGCCCTGCCCTCTCTCTGGCTCCGGCCAGCCCTTGCCTTGGCTTCGGCCTGCCCTCGACCTGTCTCCGGCCCACCCTCGCTCTGGCTTTGGCCTGTCCTCTCCTTGGCTCCGGCCTGCTCTTGCACTGGCTCCGGCCTGCCCTCGTCCAGGCTCTGGCCTGCTCTCGCTCTGTCCTGCTCTTGCCTAGGCTCCGGCCTGCTCTCGCCCTGCTCTCGCACTGGAACTGGCCTGCCCTCGCCCTGGCTCCAGCCTGCTCTCGCTCTGGCCTGTCCTCTCCTTGGCTCCGGCCTGCTCTCGCACTGGCTCCGGCCTGCTCTCGCCCTGGCTCCGGCCAGCTCTCACCCTGGCTAAGGCCTGCTATCTCTCTGGCTCCGGCCTGCCCTCGCCTTGGCTCCTGCTTGTTCTCGCCCTGCATCCGGCCTGCTCTCGCCTTGGCTCCGGCCTGCTCTCGCCCTGGTTCCGGCCTGACCTTGCCTTGGCTCATGCTTGCTCTCACTCTGGCCAGCACTCGACTTGGCTCCAGCCTGCTCTCGCTCTGGCTCCAGCCTGCTCTCGCTCTGGCTCCGGCCTGCCCTTGCCCTAGCTCCGGCCTGCCATCGCTCTGGCTCCGGCCTGCCCTCGTCTTAGCTCCGGCCTGCTCTCGCTTTGGCTCAGGCCCGCCCTCGCCCTGGCTCCGGCCTGCTCTCTCTCTGGCTCTGGCCTGCCATCGCCCTGGCTCCGGCATACTCTCCCACTGGCTGTGACCTGCTCTTCCTCTGGCCTCGCCCAGTCTCGGGCCTGATCTAGCCCTTGTTCCGGCCTGCCCTTGTCTTGGCTCTGGCCTTCTCTCGCTCTGGCCGGCCCTTGCTTTGGCTCTGGCCTACTCTCGCTCAGGCTCTTGCCTGCCCTCGCCCTGGCTCCGGCCTGGTCTCGCTCTGGCTCTGGCCTGCCCTCGCCCTGGCTCCGGCCTGCTCTTGCTCTGGCTCTGGCCTGCCCTCGCTCTGGCTCCGCCCGCTCTGGCTCAGGTCTGTCCTCACCCTGGTTCCGGCCTGCCCTTGCTCTGGCCTGCCCTCGCCCTGGTTCTGGCCTGCTCTCGCTCTGGCCGGCCCTCGCCGTGGCTCCGGCCTGCTCTCGCTCTGGCCTGCCCTCGCCCTGGCTCCGGCCTTCTCTTGCTCTGGCGTGCTCTTGCTCTGGCTCTGGCCTGCCCTCGTCTTGATTCCGGCCTGTTCTCGCTCTTGTTCTGGCCTGCCTTCGCCTTGTCTCCGGCCTGCTCTTGCTCTGGCTCAGGCCTGTCCTCGCCCTGGTTCCGGCCTGCCCTTGCTCTGGCTCCGGCCACCCCTCGCCTTGGCTACGGCCTGCTCTCGCCCTGGTTCCGGCCTGCCCTTGCTCTGGCCTGCCCTCGCCCTGGTTCTGGCCTGCTCTCGCTCTGGCCGGCCCTCGCCCTGGCTCCGGCCTGCTCTCGCTCTGGCTCTGGCCTGCCCTCGCCCTGGCTCCGGCCTTCTCTTGCTCTGGCGTGCTCTTGCTCTGGCTCTGGCCTGCCCTCGTCTTGATTCCGGCCTGTTCTCGCTCTTGTTCTGGCCTGCCTTCGCCTTGTCTCCGGCCTGCTCTTGCTCTGGCTCAGGCCTGTCCTCGCCCTGGTTCCGGCCTGCCCTTGCTCTGGCTCCAGCCACCCCTCGCCTTGGCTACGGCCTGCTCTCGCCCTGGTTCCGGCCTGCTCTCGCTCTGGCCTGCCCTCGCCCTGGCTCCGGCCTGCTCTCGCTCTGGCCTGCCCTCGCCCTGGCTCCGGCCTGCTCTTGCTGTGGCTCTGGCCTGCCCTCGTCTTGATTCTGGCCTGATCTCGCTCTTGTTCTGGGCTGCCTTCGCCTTGTCTCCGGCCTGCTTTCGCTCTGGCTCAGGCCTGCTTTCGCTCTGACCCTGGCCTGCCCTTGCCTTGGCTCCAGACTGCTTTCTCTCTGGCTCTGGCCTTCTCTCGCTCTGGCTCTGGCCTGCTCTCGCTCTGGCCTGCTCTCGCTCTGGCTCTGGCCTGCTCTCGCTCTGGCTCTGGCCTGCTCTCGCTCTGGCTCTGGCCTGCTCTCGCCCTGGCTCTGGCCTGCACTCGCCCTGGCTCTGGCCTGCTCTCGCTCTGGCACTGGCCTGCCCTCGCTCTGGCTCCGGCCTGCTCTCTCTCTGGCCTGCCCTCGCCCTGGCTCTGGCCTATTGTCGCTCTGGCCTGCTCTCGCTCTGGCCTCGCCCTGTCTCCGGCCTGCTCTCGCCCTGGTTCCGGCCTGCCCTTGCCTTGGCTCTGGCTTTCTATCGCTCTGGCTCTGGCCTGCCCTTGCTTTGGCTCTGGCCTACCCTCGCCTTGGTTCCGGCCTGCTCTTGCCTTGGCTCCGGCCTGCCCTCGCCCTGACTCCGGCCTGCCCTTGCTCTGGCTCCGGCCTGCCCTAGCATTGGCTCCGGCCTGCTCTCGCCCTGGCTCCGACCTGCTCTGGCTCTGGCCTGCCCTTTCCCTGGCTCTGGCCTGCTCTCTCTGTTGCTCTGGCCTGCCCATGCCTTGGCTACGGCCTGCTCTTCCTCTGGCTCTGGACTGCCCTCGTCTTGAATCTAGCCTGATCTCGCTGTTGTTCTCGCCTGCCTTCGCCCTCAATACTTGGTCGGGGATCCTCTTGCATCAATTACTGCATCAATGCGGCATTGCAGAGCCAAGGCAAGGGCAGGCCAGAACCAGGGCGAGACCAGGCTGGAGACAGGGCGAGGCCAGAGCGAGAGCACGCCAGAGCGAGAGTAGGCCAGAGCCAGGGCGAGGGCAGGCCAGAGCCAGAGAGAGAGCAGGCCGGAGCCAGGGCGAGAGTAGGCCAGAGCAACAGCAGTCTAGGGCGAGAGCAGGCTGGAGCCAAGGCAAGGGCAGGCCAGAGCGAGAGCAGGCCAGAGCCAAAGAGAGAGCAGGTCGGAGCCAAGGCGAAGGCGTCTGGCTGGAGCCAGAGCGAAAGCAGGCCGGATCCAAGGCGATGGCAGGCCGAAACCAGAGCGAAAGAATGCCGGAGCCAGGGCGAGGGCAGGCCAGAGCGAGAGCAGGCCGGAGACAGGGCGAGGGCAGGCCAAAGCGAGAGCAGGCCGGAGCCAGAGCGAGAGCAGGCTGGAGCCAGGGCAAGAGCAGGCCGGAGCCAAGGCGAGGGCAGGCCGGAGCCAGAGTGAGAGCTGGCAGGAACCAGGGCGAGGGCAGGCCGGATCCAGAGCGAGGGCAGGCCGGAGCCAAGGCAAGGGCAGGCCAGAGCCATTGCAAGATCAGGCCGGATCCAGAGCGAGGGCAGGCCGTAGCCAAGGCGAGGGCAGGCCGAAGCAAAACACAGTTTTTAATACCAGGCCTGTAGGTAACTGTTTTGAACAGCAAACCAGTGTCAAAAACTTTGCTGACACACTGAAATTTTTTTTTAGTGGAGGCCAGAAATGGCAGTATTTTCTGAAAACGTATATGTGATCCGTGTGACGGAGAAAACACAGTTTTAAATACCTGGCCTGTAGGTAACTGTTTTGAACAGCAAACCAGTGTCAAAAACTGTCCTGACACACTGAAAAGAAAATTTAATGGAGGCCATAAATGGCAGTATTTTCTGACAACGTATATGTGAGCCGTGTGACGGAGAAAACACAGTTTTAAATACCTGGCCTGTAGGTAACTATTTTGAACAGCAATCTGGTTTCAATTGCTTCACTGACACACTGAAAATTTTTTTTAATGGAGGCCAGAAATGGCAGTATTTTCTGAAAATGTATATGTATACCTGGCCTGTAGGTAACTGTTTTGAACAGCAAACCAGTGCCAAAAAGTTTGCTGACACACTGAAAAATTTGGCCAGGTATTTAAAATTGTGTTTTCTCCGTCACACGGCTCACATATACGTTGTCAGAAAATACTGCCATTTCTGGCCTCCATGAAAAAATTTTTTCAGTGTGTCAGCAAAGTTTTTGACACTGGTTTGCTGTTCAAATCAGTTACCTACAGGCCAGGTATTTAAAACTGTGTTTTCTCCATCACACGGATTACATATACGTTTTCAGAAAATACTGCCATTTCTGGCCTCCATTAAAAAAAAATTTAAGTGTGTCAGTGAAGCAATTGGAAACAGATTGCTGTTCAAAATAGTTACCTACAGGCCAGGTATTTAAAACTGTGTTTTCTCTGTCACACGGCTCACATATACGTTGTCAGAAAATACTGCCATTTCTGGCCTCCATCAAAAAAAATTTCAGTGTGTCAGCAAAGTTTTTGGCACTGGTTTGCTGTTCAAAACAGTTACCTACAGGCCAGGTATTTAAAACTGTGTTTTCTTCATCACACGGATTACATATACGTTTTCAGAAAATACTGCCATTTCTGGCCTCCATTAAAAAAGTTTTTCAGGGTGTCAGTGAAGCAATTGACACCAGATTGCTGTTCAAAATAGTTACCTACAGGCCAGGTATTTAAAACTGTGTTTTCTCCGTCACACGGCTCACATATACGTTGTCAGAAAATACTGCCATTTCTGGCCTCCATTAAATTTTTTTTTCAGTGTGTCAGTAAAGTTTTTGACACTGGTTTGCTGTTCAAAACAGTTACCTACAGGCCAGGTATTTAAAACTGTGTTTTCTCCATCACACGGATCTCATATACGTTGTCAGAAAATACTGCCATTTCTGGCCTCCATTAAAAAAAAATTTCAGTGTGTCAGCAAAGATTTGACACTGGTTTGCTGTTCAAAACAGTTACCTCAGGCCTGGTATTAAAAAGTGTGTTTTGCTTCGGCCTGCCTTCGCCTTGGCTCCGGCCTGCCCTCGCTCTGGATCCGGCCTGATCTCGCAATGGCTCTGGCCTGCCCTTGCCTTGGCTCCGGCCTGCTCTTGCCCTGGCTCCGGCCTGCTCTCGCCTTGGCTCCGGCCTGCCCTCGCTCTGGCTCCGGCCTGCCCTCTCCTTGGCTCTGGCCTGCTCTTGCTCTGGCTCTGGCCTGCCTTCGCATTGGCTCCGGACTGCTCTTGCTCTGGTTCTGGCCTGCCTTGGCCGTGGCTCCGGCCTGCTCTCGCTCTGGCTCCGGCCAGCCCTTGCCCTGGCTCCGGCCTGTACTCGCTCTGGCTCCGGCCTGATATCACTCTGGCTCTGGCCTGCCCTCGCCTTGGCTCCGTCCTAATCGCGCTCTGGCCTGCCCTCGCCTTGACTCCAGCCTTCAATCGCTCTGGCTCTGGCCTGCCCTTGCCTTGGTTCTGGCCTACTCTCGCTTTGTATCTGGCTTGCCCTCGCCTTGGCTCCGGCCTTCAATCGCTCTGGCTCTGGCCTGCCCTCGCCTTGGCTCCAGCCTTCAATCGCTCTGACTCTGGCCTGCCCTTGACTTGGTTCTGGCCTACTCTCGCTTTGTATATGGCTTGCCCTTGCCTTTGCTCCGGCCTTCTCTCGCTCTGGCTCTTGCCTGCTCTAGCCCTGGCTCCGGCCTGCCATCGTCCTGGCTCCGGCCTGTTCTCGCTCTGGCTATGGCCGGCCCTCGCCTTGGCTCCGGCCTGCTCTCTCGCTCTGGCTCTGTCCTGCCCTCGCCGAGGCTCCGGCCTGCTCTCGCTCTGGCTGTGGCCTGCTGTCGCTCTGGCTCCGGCCTGCTCTCACCCTGGCTCCGGCTTGCTCTCTCTCTCGCTCTGGCCTGCCCTCGCCCTGGCTCCGGCCTGCTCTCGCTATAGCTCTGGACTGCTCTAGCTCTGTCTCTGGCCTGCCCTCGCCGAGGCTCCGGCCTGCTCTCGCTCTGGCTCCGGCCTGCCCTCGCCCTGGCTCTGGCCTGCCGTCGCTCTGGCTCCGGCCTGCTCTCGCCCTGGTTCCCGGCTATCTTTGCCTTGGCTCCGGCCTTCTCTCGCTCTGGCCTGCCCTTGCCTTGGCTCTGGCCTACTCTCGCTCTGGCTTGCCCTCGCCTTGGCTCCGGCCTGCCCTCGTCCTGGCTCCCGCCTGCTTTTGCTCTGGCTTGCCCTTGCCTTGGCTCCGGCCTGCTCTCGCTCTGGCTCGGTCCTGCCCTCGCTCTGGCTCCGGCCTGCTCTCACTCTGGCTTTGGGCTGCCCTCGCCCTGGCTCCGGCCTGCTCTCACTCTGGCTCCGGCCTGCCCTTGCCCTGGCTCTGGCCTGCTCTCGATCTGGCTCTGGCCTGCTCTCGCTTTGCCTCTGGCCTGCCCTTGCCTTTGCTCCGGCCTGCTCTCGCTCTGACCTGCCCTCGCCTTGGCTCCGGCCTGCTCTCGCTCTGGCCTGCCCTCGCCTTGGCTACGGCCTTCTCTCGCTCTGACTCTGGCCTGTCCTTGCCTTGGCTCTGGCCTACTCTCGCTTTGGCTCTGGCCTGCCCTTGCCTTGGCTCTGGCCAACTCTAGCTTTGGCTTTGGAGTGCCCTCGCCTTGGCTCCGGCCTTCAATCGCTCTGGCTCTGGCCAGCCCTCGCCTTGGCTCCAGCCTTCAATCGCTCTGGCTCTGGCCTGCCCTTGCCTTGGTTCTGGCCTACTCTCGCTTTGTATCTGGCTTGCCCTCGCCTTGGCTCCGGCCTTCAATCGCTCTGGCTCTGGCCTGCCCTCGCCTTGGCTCCAGCCTTCAATCGCTCTGGCTCTGGCCTGCCGTTGCCTTGGTTCTGGCCTACTCTCGCTTTGTATATGGCTTGCCCTTGCCTTTACTCCGGCCTTCTCTCGCTCTGGCTCTTGCCTGCTCTCGCCCTGGCTCCGGCCTGCCATCGTCCTGGCTCCGGCCTGTTCTCGCTTTGGCTATGGCCTGCCCTCGCCTTGGCTCCGGCCTGCTCTCTCGCTCTGGCTCTGTCCTGCCCTCGCCCTGGCTCCGGCATACTCTCACTCTGGCTGTGGCCTAATCTCGCTCTGGCTCTGCCCTCGCCCTGGCTCCGGCCTGCTCTCGCTCAGGCTCTGGGCTGCCGTCGCCCTGGCTCCGGCCTTCTCTCGCTCTGGCCTGCCCTTGCCCTGGCTCTGGCTTGCTCTCGCTCTGGCCTGCTCTCGCCCTGGCTCAGGCCTGCTCTTGCTCTGGCCTGCCCTCACCTTGGCTCCGGCCTGCTCTCGCTCTGGCTCGGTCCTGCCCTCGCCCTGGCTCCGGTCTGCCCTTGCCCTGGCTCCGGTCTGCCCTTGCCCTGGCTCTGGCCTGCTCTCGCCTTGGCTCCGGCCTTCTCTCGCTCTGGCCTGCCCTTGCCTTGGCTCTGGCCTACTCTCGCTTTGGCTCTGGCTTGCCATCGCTCTGGCTCCGGCCTACCCTCGCCCTGGCTCCGCCCTGCCCTCACTCTGGCTCCGGCCAGCCCTTGCCTTGGCTTCGGCCTGCCCTCGACCTGGCTCCGGCCCGCCCTCGCTCTGGCTTTGGCCTGTCCTCTCCTTGGCTCCGGCCTGCTCTTGCACTGGCTCCGGCCTGCCCTCGTCCAGGCTCTGGCGTGCTCTCTCTCTGCCTCTGTCCTGCTCTTGCCTAGGCTCCGGCCTGCTCTCGCACTGGCTCCGGCCTGCTCTCGCACTGGCTCCGGCCTGCTCTCGCACTGACTCCGGCCTGCTATCTCTCTGGCTCCGGCCTGCCCTCGCTTTGGCTCATGCCTGCTCTCGCTCTGGCCTGCCCTCGCTCTGGATCCGGCCTGCCCTCGCACTGGCCTGCCCTCGCCCTGGCTCCGGCCTGCTCTCGCTATAGCTCTGGACTGCTCTAGCTCTGTCTCTGGCCTGCCCTCGCCGAGGCTCCGGCCTGCTCTCGCTCTGGCTCCGGCCTGCCCTCGCCCTGGCTCTGGCCTGCCGTCGCTCTGGCTCCGGCCTGCTCTCGCCCTGGTTCCCGGCTATCTTTGCCTTGGCTCCGGCCTTCTCTCGCTCTGGCCTGCCCTTGCCTTGGCTCTGGCCTACTCTCGCTCTGGCTTGCCCTCGCCTTGGCTCCGGCCTGCCCTCGTCCTGGCTCCCGCCTGCTTTTGCTCTGGCTTGCCCTTGCCTTGGCTCCGGCCTGCTCTCGCTCTGGCTCGGTCCTGCCCTCGCTCTGGCTCCGGCCTGCTCTCACTCTGGCTTTGGGCTGCCCTCGCCCTGGCTCCGGCCTGCTCTCACTCTGGCTCCGGCCTGCCCTTGCCCTGGCTCTGGCCTGCTCTCGATCTGGCTCTGGCCTGCTCTCGCTTTGCCTCTGGCCTGCCCTTGCCTTTGCTCCGGCCTGCTCTCGCTCTGACCTGCCCTCGCCTTGGCTCCGGCCTGCTCTCGCTCTGGCCTGCCCTCGCCTTGGCTACGGCCTTCTCTCGCTCTGACTCTGGCCTGTCCTTGCCTTGGCTCTGGCCTACTCTCGCTTTGGCTCTGGCCTGCCCTTGCCTTGGCTCTGGCCAACTCTAGCTTTGGCTTTGGAGTGCCCTCGCCTTGGCTCCGGCCTTCAATCGCTCTGGCTCTGGCCAGCCCTCGCCTTGGCTCCAGCCTTCAATCGCTCTGGCTCTGGCCTGCCCTTGCCTTGGTTCTGGCCTACTCTCGCTTTGTATCTGGCTTGCCCTCGCCTTGGCTCCGGCCTTCAATCGCTCTGGCTCTGGCCTGCCCTCGCCTTGGCTCCAGCCTTCAATCGCTCTGGCTCTGGCCTGCCGTTGCCTTGGTTCTGGCCTACTCTCGCTTTGTATATGGCTTGCCCTTGCCTTTACTCCGGCCTTCTCTCGCTCTGGCTCTTGCCTGCTCTCGCCCTGGCTCCGGCCTGCCATCGTCCTGGCTCCGGCCTGTTCTCGCTTTGGCTATGGCCTGCCCTCGCCTTGGCTCCGGCCTGCTCTCTCGCTCTGGCTCTGTCCTGCCCTCGCCCTGGCTCCGGCATACTCTCACTCTGGCTGTGGCCTAATCTCGCTCTGGCTCTGCCCTCGCCCTGGCTCCGGCCTGCTCTCGCTCAGGCTCTGGGCTGCCGTCGCCCTGGCTCCGGCCTTCTCTCGCTCTGGCCTGCCCTTGCCCTGGCTCTGGCTTGCTCTCGCTCTGGCCTGCTCTCGCCCTGGCTCAGGCCTGCTCTTGCTCTGGCCTGCCCTCACCTTGGCTCCGGCCTGCTCTCGCTCTGGCTCGGTCCTGCCCTCGCCCTGGCTCCGGTCTGCCCTTGCCCTGGCTCCGGTCTGCCCTTGCCCTGGCTCTGGCCTGCTCTCGCCTTGGCTCCGGCCTTCTCTCGCTCTGGCCTGCCCTTGCCTTGGCTCTGGCCTACTCTCGCTTTGGCTCTGGCTTGCCATCGCTCTGGCTCCGGCCTACCCTCGCCCTGGCTCCGCCCTGCCCTCACTCTGGCTCCGGCCAGCCCTTGCCTTGGCTTCGGCCTGCCCTCGACCTGGCTCCGGCCCGCCCTCGCTCTGGCTTTGGCCTGTCCTCTCCTTGGCTCCGGCCTGCTCTTGCACTGGCTCCGGCCTGCCCTCGTCCAGGCTCTGGCGTGCTCTCTCTCTGCCTCTGTCCTGCTCTTGCCTAGGCTCCGGCCTGCTCTCGCACTGGCTCCGGCCTGCTCTCGCACTGGCTCCGGCCTGCTCTCGCACTGACTCCGGCCTGCTATCTCTCTGGCTCCGGCCTGCCCTCGCTTTGGCTCATGCCTGCTCTCGCTCTGGCCTGCCCTCGCTCTGGATCCGGCCTGCCCTCGCACTGGCTCCAGCCTGCCCTCGCACTGGCTCCAGCCTGCTCTCGCTCTGGCCTGTCCTCTCCTTGGCTCCGGCCTGCTCTCGCACTGGCTCCGGCCTGCCCTCGCCTTGGCTCCGGCCTGCTCTCGCCCTGGCTCCGGCCAGCTCTCACCCTGGCTAAGGCCTGCTATCTCTCTGGCTCCGGCCTGCCCTCGCCTTGGCTCCTGCTTTTTCTCGCCCTGCATCCGGCCTGCTCTCGCCTTGACTCCGGCCTGCTCTCGCCTTAGCTCCGGCCTGCTCTTGCCCTGGTTCCGGCCTGCTCTCTCTCTGGCTCTGGCCTGCCCTCGCCCTGGCTCCGGCATACTCTCACTCTGGCTGTGGCCTAATCTCGCTCTGGTTCTGGCCTCGCCCTGAGCCTGCTCTAGCCCTTGTTCCGGCCTACCCTTGCCTTGGCTCCACGCCTTCTTTCGCTCTGGCTCTGGCCTGCCCTTGCCTTGGCTCTGGCCTACTCTCGCTCTGGCTCTTGCCTGCCCTCGCCCTGGCTCCGGCCTGCTCTTGCTTTCGTTCTGGCCTGCTCTCACTCTGGCGTGCCCTCGCCTTGGCTCGGCCTGCTCTCGCTCTGACTCTGGCCTGCCCTCGCCCTGACTCCAGCCTACTCTGGATCTGGCTCTGGCCTGCCCTCGCCTTGGCTCCGGCCTGCTCTCGCCCTGGCTCCGGCCTGCTCTCGCTCTGGCCTGCCCTCGACCTGGATCCGGCCTGCTCTTGCACTGGCCTGCCCTCGCCTTGACTCCGGCCTGCTCTCGCTCTGATTCTGGCCTGCCCTCGTCTTGACTCCGGCCAGCTCTGGCTCTGGTTCTGGCCTGCCCTTGCCTTGACTCCGGCCTTCTCTCGCTCTGACTCTGGCCTGCCCTTGACTTGGCTCTGGACTACTCTCGCTCTGGCCTGCCCTCGCCCTGGCTCCGGTCTGCTCTCGCTCTGGCCTGCTCTCGCTCTGGCGTGCCCTCGTCTTGGCTCCGGCCTCCTCTCGCTCTGACTCTGGCCTGCCCTCGCCCTGGCTCCATCCTGTTCTGGATCTGGCTCTGGCTTGCCCTCGCCTTGGCTCCGGCTTGCTCTCGCCCTGGCTCCAGCCTGCTCTCGCTCTGGCCTGCCCTCGCCTTGGCTCCGGCCTGCGCTCCTCGCCTTGGCTCCAGCCTGCCCTCGCTGTGGCTCCGGCCTGCCTTTGGTCTGGCTACGGCCAGCCTTCGCCTTGGCTCTGGCCTGCTCTCGCCCTGGCTCCGGCCTTCTCTTGCTCTGGCTCTGGCCTGCCCTCGCCCTGGCTCTGGCCTGCTCTTGCTCTGGCCTGCCCTCGTCTTGACTCCGGACTGGTCTCGCTCTGGTTCTGGCCTGCCTTCGCCTTGGCTCCGGCATGCCCTTGCTCTGGCTCAACCCTGCTCTGGCTCTGGCCTGCCCTGGCTCCAGACCGCTCTCGCTCTGGCCCGCCCTCAACTTGGCTCCGGCCTGCTCTCGCTCTTGCCTGCCCTCGCCTTGGCTCCGACTTGCTCTTGCTCTCGCTCTGGCCTGCCCTCGCGTTGGCTCCGGCCTGCTCTCGCTCTGGCCCGCCCTGGCTCTGCTTCTGGCCTGCCCTCTCTGGCCTGCTCTCGCTCAGGCTCCGGCCTGCCCTCGCCCTGGCTCCGGCCTGCTCTCACTCTGCCTCCGGCCTGCCCTCGCCTTGGCTCCGGCCTGCTCTCGCTCTGGCTCCGGCATGCTCACGCTCTGGCCTGCTCTCGCTCTGGCCTGCTCTCACTCTGGCCTGCCCTCGTCCTGACTCCGGCATTCTCTCGCTGTTGCACAGGCCTGCTCTCGATCTGGAATTGACCTGCTCTCGCTCTGGCCTGCCCTCACCTTGTCTCCGGCTTGCTCTCGCTCTGGCTCTCGCCTACCCTAGCCATGGCTCTGGCCTACACTTTCGCTCTCTCTGGCCTGCCCTTGCCCTGGCTCCAGCCTGCTCTCGCTTTGACTCTGGTCTGCCCTCGCCCTGGCTCCGGCCTCGCCTTGCCTCCGGCCTGCTCTCGCTCTGACTCTGGTCTGCCCTCTCCCAGGCTCCGGCCTGCTCAGGCTCTAGCTCTGTCCTGCCCTCGCCCTGGCTCCGGCTTGCCCTCGTCCTAGCTCCGGCCTGCTCTCGCTCTGGCCTGCCCTCGCCCTTTCTCCGGCCTGCTCTCGCCCTGACTCCGGCATTCTCTCGCGCTTGCACTGGCCTGCTCTCGATCTGGAACTGACCTGCTGTCGTTCTGGCTCTGGCCTGCCCTCACCTTGTCTTCGGCTTGCTCTCGCTCTGGCTCTGGCCTATCCTCGCCTTGGCTCCGGACTTCTCTCGGTCTGGCTCTCGCCTGCCCTAGCCTTGGCTCTAGCCTACTTTCGCTCTCTCTGGCCTGCCCTTGCCCTGGCTCCGGCCTGATCTCGCTCTGGCCTGCCCTCGCCTTGGCTCCAGCCTGCTCTCGCTTTCCTTGCCCTGGCTCCAGCCTGCTCTCGCTTTCCTCGCCCTGGCTCCGGCCTGCTCTCGCCTTGGCTCCGGCCTGCTCTCGCTCTGACTCTGGTCTGCCCTCGCCTTAGCTCCGTTATCCTCTCGCCCTGGATCCGGCCTGCCCTCGGCTTGGCTCCGGCCTGCCCTCTAACTGGCTCTGGCCTGCCCTCTAACTGGCTCCGGCCTGCCCTCTAACTGGCTCCGGCCTGCCCTCGCCCTGGCTCCAGCCTGCTCTTGCCCTGGCTCCGGCCTGCCCTCACTCTGGCTCCAGCCTGCCCTCGCCCTGGCTCCGGCCTGCTCTTGCTCTGGCTCAGGCCTGCTCTCGTTCTGGCTCAGGCCTGCCCTTGCCTTGGCTCCGGACTGCTCTCGCTCTGGCCTGCTCTCGCTCTGGCCTCCCCTCGCCTTGGCTTCGGCCTGCTCTTACACTGGCTCTGGCCTGCCCTCGCCTTGGCTCCGGCCTGCTCTTGCTCTGGCCTGCCCTCGTCTTGACTCCGGCCTGCTCTCGCACTGGTTCTGGCCTGCCCTTGCCTTGACTCCGGCCTTCTCTCGCTCTGACTCTGGCCTGCCCTTGACTTGGCTCTGGACTACTCTCGCTCTGGCTCTGGCCTGCCCTCGCTCTGGCTCCGGCATGCTCTCGCTCAGGCTCTGGGCTGCCGTCGCCCTGGCTCCGGCCTTCTCTCGCTCTGGCCTGCCCTTGCCCTGGCTCTGGCCTGCTCTCGCCCTGGCTCAGGCCTGCTCTTGCTCTGGCCTGCCCTCACCTTGGCTCCGGCCTGCTCTCACTCTGGCTCGGTCCTGCCCTCGCCCTGGCTCCGGTCTGCCCTTGCCCTGGCTCCGGTCTGCCATTGCCCTGGCTCTGGCCTGCTCTCGCTCTGGCTCTGGCCTGCCTTTGCCTTGGCTCCGGCCTTCTCTCGCTCTGGCTCTGGTCTGCCCTTGCCTTGGCTCTGGCCTACTCTCGCTTTGGCTCCGGCTTGCCATCGCTCTGGCTCCGGCCTACCCTCGCCCTGGCTCCGCCCTGCCCTCACTCTAGCTCCGGCCAGCCCTTGCCTTGGCTTCGGCCTGCCCTCAACCTGGCTCCGGCCCGCCCTCGCTCTGGCTTTGGCCTGTCCTCTCCTTGGCTCCGGCCTGCTCTTGCACTGGCTCCGGCCTGCCCTCGTCCAGGCTCTGGCGTGCTCTCGCTCTGGCTCTGTCCTGCTCTTGCCTAGGCTCCGGCCTGCTCTCGCCCTGGCTCCGGCCTGCTCTCGCACTGGCTCCGGTCTGCTCTCGCACTGGCTCCGGCCTGCCCTCGCTTTGGCTCATGCCTGCTCTCGCTCTGGCCTGCCCTCGCTCTGGATCCGGCCTGCCCTCGCCCTGGCTCCAGCCTGCTCTCGCTCTGGCTCTGGCCTGTCCTCTCCTTGGCTCCGGCCTGCTCTCGCACTGGCTCCGGCCTGCCCTCGCCTTGGCTCCGGCCTGCTCTCGCCCTGGCTCCGGCCAGCTCTCACCCTGGCTAAGGCCTGCTATCTCTCTGGCTCCGGCCTGCCCTCGCCTTGGCTCCTGCTTTTTCTCGCCCTGCATCCGGCCTGCTCTCGCCTTGACTCCGGCCTGCTCTCGCCTTGACTCCGGCCTGCTCTCGCCCTGGTTCCGGCATTCTCTCGCGCTTGCACTGGCCTGCTCTCGATCTGGCTCACATATACGTTGTCAGAAAATACTGCCATTTCTTGCCTCCATCAAAAAAAATTTCAGTGTGTCAGCAAAGTTTTTGGCACTGGTTTGCTGTTCAAAACAGTTACCTAGAGGCCAGGTATTTAAAACTGTGTTTTCTCCGTCACACGGCTCACATATACGTTGTCAGAAAATACTGCCATTTCTGGCCTCCATTAAATTTTTTTTTCAGTGTGTCAGTAAAGTTTTTGACACTGGTTTGCTGTTCAAAACAGTTACCTACAGGCCAGGTATTTAAAACTGTGTTTTCTCCGTCACACGGATCACATATACGTTTTCAGAAAATACTGCCATTTCTGGCCTCCATTAAAAAAAAATTTCAGTGTGTCAGTAAAGTTTTTGACACTGGTTTGCTGTTCAAAACAGTTACCTACAGGCCTGGTATTAAAAAGTGTGTTTTGCTTCGGCCTGCCCTCGCCTTGGCTCCGGCCTCTCCTCGCTCTGGATCCGGCCTGATCTCGCAATGGCTCTGGCCTGCCCTTGCCTTGGCTCCTGCCTGTTCTTGCCCTGGCTCCGGCCTGCTCTCGCCTTGGCTCCGGCCTGCCCTCGCTCTGGCTCCGGCCTGCCCTCTCCTTGGCTCCGGCCTGCTCTTGCTCTGGCTCTGGCCTGCCTTCGCATTGGCTCCGGACTGCTCTTGCTCTGGTTCTGGCCTGCCTTGGCCGTGGCTCCGGCCTGCTCTCGCTCTGGCTCCGGCCAGCCCTCGCCCTGGCTCCGGCCTGATATCACTCTGGCTCTGGCCTGCCCTCGCTTTGGCTCCGTCCTAATCGCGCTCTGGCCTGCCCTCGCCTTGGATGCGGCCTGTTCTCGCTCTGGTTCCGTCCTGCCCTCGCCCTAGCTCTGGCCTGATCTCGCTCTGGCTCTGGTCTGCCCTCGCCCTGGCTCCAGCCTGCTCTCACTCTGGCCTGCCCTCGCCTTGGCTCCGGCCTGCTCTCTCTCTGGCTCTGTCCTGCCCTCGTCCTGGCTTTGGCCTGCTCTCCCTCTGGTCTGCCCTTGCCTTGGCTCCGGCCTGCTCTAACCCTGGCTCCGGCCTGCTCTCTCTCTGGCCTGCCCTCGCCCTGGCTCCGGCCTGCTCTCGCTCTGTCTCGGGCATGCCCTGGCCTTGGCTCTGGCCTGCCCTCGCCGAGGCTCCGGCCTGCTCTCGCTCTGGCTGTGGCCTGCTGTCGCTCTGGCTCCGGCCTGCTCTCACCCTGGCTCCGGCTTGCTCTCTCTCTGGCTCTGGCCTGCCCTCGCTCTGGCTCCGGCCTGCCCTCGCCCTAGCTCTGGCCTGCCCTCGCTCTGGCTCCGGCCTGCTCTCGCCCTGGATCCCGGCTATCTTTGCCTTGGCTCCGGCCTTCTCTCGCTCTGGCTCTGGCCTGCCCTTGCCTTGGCTCTGGCCTACTCTCGCTCTGGCTCTGGCCTGCCCTCGCCATGGCTCTGGCCTGCTCTCGCTCAGGCTCTGGGCTGCCCTCGCCCTGGCTCCGGCCTTCTCTCGCTGTGGCTCTGAACCGCCCTCACCCTGGCTCCGGCTTGCTCTCTCTCTGACTCTGGCCTGCTCTCGCCCTGACTCAGGCCTGCCCTCGTCCTGGCTCCGGCCTGCTCTTCCTCTGGCCTGCCCTCGCCTTGGCTCCGTCCTGCTCTCGCTCTGGCTAGGTCCTGCCCTCGCTCTGGCTCTGGCCTGCTCTCACTCTGGCTCTGGGCTGCCCTCGCCCTGGCTCCGGCCTGCTCTCACTCTGGCTCCGACCAGCCCTTGCTCTGGCTCTGGCCTGCTCTCGATCTGGCTCTGGCCTGCCCTTGCCTTTGCTCCGGCCTGCTCTCGCTCTGACCTGCCCTCCCCTTGGCTCCGGCCTGCCCTCGCCTTGGCTACGGCCTTCTCTCGCTCTGACTCTGGCCTGCCCTTGCTTTGGCTCTGGCCTACTCTCGCTTTGGCTCTGGCCTGCCCTTGCCTTGGCTCTGGCCAACTCTAGCTTTGGCTTTGGATTGCCCTCGCCTTGGCTCCGGCCTTCAATCGCTCTGGCTCTGGCCTGCCCTCGCCTTGGCTCCAGCCTTCAATCGCTCTGGCTCTGGCCTGCCCTTGCCTTGGTTCTGGCCTACTCTCGCTTTGTATCTGGCTTGCCCTCGCCTTGGCTCCGGCCTTCAATTGCTCTGGCTCTGGCCTGCCCTTGCCTTGGTTCTGGCCTACTCTCGCTTTGTATCTGGCTTGCCCTCGCCTAGGCTCCGGCCTTCAATCGCTCTGGCTCTGGCCTGCCCTCGCCTTGGCTCCAGCCTTCAATCGCTCTGACTCTGGCCTGCCCTTGCCTTGGTTCTGGCCTACTCTCGCTTTGTATATGGCTTGCCCTTGCCTTTGCTCCGGCCTTCTCTCGCTCTGGCTCTTGCCTGCTCTAGCCCTGGCTCCGGCCTGCCATCGTCCTGGCTCCGGCCTGTTCTCGCTCTGGCTATGGCCGGCCCTCGCCTTGGCTCCGGCCTGCTCTCTCGCTCTGGCTCTGTCCTGCCCTCGCCGAGGCTCCGGCCTGCTCTCGCTCTGGCTGTGGCCTGCTGTCGCTCTGGCTGTGGCCTGCTGTCGCTCTGGCTCCGGCCTGCTCTCACCCTGGCTCCGGCTTGCTCTCTCTCTCGCTCTGGCCTGCCCTCGCCCTGGCTCCAGCCTGCTCTCGTTATAGCTCTGGACTGCTCTAGCTCTGTCTCTGGCCTGCCCTCGCCGAGGCTCTGGCCTGCTCTCGCTCTGGCTCCGGCCTGCCCTCGCCCTGGCCTGCCCTCGCTCTGGCTCCGGCCTGCTCTCGCCCTGGTTCCCGGCTATCTTTGCCTTGGCTCCGGCCTTCTCTCGCTCTGGCCTGCTCTTGCTCTGGCTTGCCCTTGCCTTGGCTCCGGCCTGCTCTCGCTCTGGCTCGGTCCTGCCCTCGCTCTGGCTCCGGCCTGCTCTCACTCTGGCTCTGGGCTGCCCTCACTCTGGCTCTGGGCTGCCCTCACTCTGGCTCCGGCCTGCCCTTGCCCTGGCTCTGGCCTGCTCTCGATCTGGCTCTGGCCTGCTCTCGCTTTGCCTCTGGCCTGCCCTTGCCTTTGCTCCGGCCTGCTCTCGCTCTGACCTGCCCTCGCCTTGGCTCCGGCCTGCTCTCGCTCTGGCCTGCCCTCGCCTTGGCTACGGCCTTCTCTCGCTCTGACTCTGGCCTGTCCTTGCCTTAGCTCTGGCCTACTCTCGCTTTGGCTCTGGCCTGCCCTTGCCTTGGCTCTGGCCAACTCTAGCTTTGGCTTTGGAGTGCCCTCGCCTTGGCTCCGGCCTTCAATCGCTCTGGCTCTGGCCAGCCCTCGCCTTGGCTCCAGCCTTCAATCGCTCTGGCTCTGGCCTGCCCTTGCCTTGGTTCTGGCCTACTCTCGCTTTGTATCTGGCTTGCCCTCGCCTTGGCTCCGGCCTTCAATCGCTCTGGCTCTGGCCTGCCCTCGCCTTGGCTCCGGCCTGTTCTCGCTTTGGTTATGGCCTGCCCTTGCCTTGGTTCTGGCCTACTCTCGCTTTGTATCTGGCTTGCCCTCGCCTTGGCTCCGGCCTTCAATCGCTCTGGCTCTGGCCTGCCCTCGCCTTGGCTCCAGCCTGCCATCGTCCTGGCTCCGGCCTGTTCTCGCTTTGGCTATGGCCTGCCCTCGCCTTGGCTCCGGCCTGCTCTCTCGCTCTGGCTCTGTCCTGCCCTCGCCCTGGCTCCGGCCTGCTCTCGCTCAGGCTCTGGGCTGCCGTCGCCCTGGCTCTGGCCTTCTCTCGCTCTGGCCTGCCCTTGCCCTGGCTCTGGCTTGCTCTCGCTCTGGCCTGCTCTCGCCCTGGCCTGCCCTCACCTTGGCTCCGGCCTGCTCTCGCTCTGGCTCGGTCCTGCCCTCGCCCTGGCTCCGGTCTGCCCTTGCCCTGGCTCCGGTCTGCTCTTGCCCTGGCTCTGGCCTGCTCTCGCCTTGGCTCCGGCCTTCTCTCGCTCTGGCTCTGGTCTGCCCTTGCCTTGGCTCTGGCCTACTCTCGCTTTGGCTCTGGCTTGCCATCGCTCTGGCTCCGGCCTACCCTCGCCCTGGCTCCGCCCTGCCCTCACTCTGGCTCCGGCCAGCCCTTGCCTTGGCTTCGGCCTGCCCTCGACCTGGCTCCGGCCCGCCCTCGCTCTGGCTTTGGCCTGTCCTCTCCTTGGCTCCGGCCTGCTCTTGCACTGGCTCCGGCCTGCCCTCGTCCAGGCTCTGGCGTGCTCTCGCTCTGCCTCTGTCCTGCTCTTGCCTAGGCTCCGACCTGCTCTCACCCTGGCTCCGGCCTGCTCTCGCACTGGCTCCAGCCTGCTCTCGCACTGACTCCGGCCTGCTATCTCTCTGGCTCCGGCCTGCCCTCGCTTTGGCTCATGCCTGCTCTCGCTCTGGCCTGCCCTCGCTCTGGATCCGGCCTGCCCTCGCTCTGGAACTGGCCTGCCCTCGCACTGGCTCCAGCCTGCCCTCGCCCTGGCTCCAGCCTGCTCTCGCTCTGGCCTGTCCTCTCCTTGGCTCCGGCCTGCTCTCGCACTGGCTCCGGCCTGCCCTCGCCTTGGCTCCGGCCTGCTCTCGCCCTGGCTCCAGCCAGCTCTCACCCTGGCTAAGGCCTGCTATCTCTCTGGCTCCGGCCTGCCCTCGCCTTGGCTCCTGCTTTTTCTCGCCCTGCATCCGGCCTGCTCTCGCCTTGACTCCGGCCTGCTCTCGCCTTAGCTCCGGCCTGCTCTTGCCCTGGTTCCGGCCTGCTCTCTCTCTGGCTCTGGCCTGCCCTCGCCCTGGCTCCGGCATACTCTCACTCTGGCTGTGGCCTAATCTCGCTCTGGCTCTGGCCTCGCCCTGAGCCTGCTCTAGCCCTTGTTCCGGCCTACCCTTGCCTTGGCTCCGGCCTTCTCTCGCTCTGGCCTGCCCTTGCCTTGGCTCTGGCCTACTCTCGCTCTGGCTCTTGCCTGCCCTCGCCCTGGCTCCGGCCTACTCTGGATCTGGCTCTGGCCTGCCCTCGCCTTGGCTCCGGCCTGCTCTCAGCCTGGCTCCGGCCTGCTCTTGCTCTGGCCTGCCCTCGATCTGGATCCGGCCTGCTCTTGCACTGGCCTGCCCTCGCCTTGACTCCGGCCTGCTCTCGCTCTGATTCTGGCCTGCCCTCCTCTTGACTCCGGCCAGCTCTGGCTCTGGTTCTGGCCTGCCCTTGCCTTGACTCCGGCCTTCTCTCGCTCTGACTCTGGCCTGCCCTTGACTTGGCTCTGGACTACTCTCGCTCTGGCCTGCCCTCGCCCTGGCTCCGGTCTGCTCTCGCTCTGGCCTGCTCTCGCTCTGGCGTGCCCTCGTCTTGGCTCCGGCCTGCTCTCGCTCTGACTCTGGCCTGCCCTCGCCCTGGCTCCATCCTGTTCTGGATCTGGCTCTGGCCTGCCCTCGCCTTGGCTCCGGCTTGCTCTCGCCCTGGCTCCAGCCTGCTCTCGCTCTGGCCCGCCCTCGCCTTGGCTCCGGCCTGCGCTCCTCGCCTTGGCTCCAGCCTGCCCTCGCTGTGGCTCCGGCCTGCCTTTGCTCTGGCTACGGCCAGCCTTCGCCTTGGCTCCGGCCTCGCCTTGGCTCCGGCCTGCTCTCGCTCTGACTCTGGTCTGCCCTCGCCCAGGCTCCGGCCTGCTCAGGCTCTAGCTCTGTCCTGCCCTCGCCCTGGCTCCGGCTTGCCCTCGTCCTGGCTCCGGCCTGCTCTCGCTCTGGCCTGCCCTCGCCCTTTCTCCGGCCTTCTCTCGCGCTTGCACTGGCCTGCTCTCGATCTGGAACTGACCTGCTGTCGTTCTGGCTCTGGCCTGCCCTCACCTTGTCTTCGGCTTGCTCTCGCTCTGGCTCTGGCCTGTCCTCGCCTTGGCTCCGGACTTCTCTCGCTCTGGCTCTCGCCTGCCCTAGCCTTGGCTCTGGCCTACTTTCGCTCTCTCTGGCCTGCCCTTGCCCTGGCTCCGGCCTGATCTCGTTCTGGCCTGCCCTCGCCTTGGCTCCAGCCTGCTCTCGCTTTCCTCGCCCTGGCTCCAGCCTGCTCTCGCTTTCCTCGCCCTGGCTCCGGCCTGCTCTCGCCTTGGCTCCGGCCTGCTCTCGCTCTGACTCTGGTCTGCCCTCGCCTTAACTCCGTTATCCTCTCGCCCTGGATCCGGCCTGCCCTCGGCTTGGCTCCGGCCTGCCCTCTAACTGGCTCTGGCCTGCCCTCACTCTGGCTCCAGCCTGCCCTCGCCCTGGCTCCAGCCTGCTCTTGCCCTGGCTCCGGCCTGCTCTCACTCTGGCTCCAGCTTGCCCTTGCTCTGGCTTCGGCCAGCCCTCGCCTTGGCTCCAGCCTGCTCTTGCTCTGGCCTGCCCTCGTCTTGACTCCAGCGTGCTCTTGCTTTGGTTCTGGCCTGCCTTCGCCTAGGCTCCGGCCTGCTCTTGCTCTCGCTCAGGCCGACTCTCTCTCTGGCTCTGGCCTGCCCTTGCCTTGGCTCCAGACTGCTCTAGCTCTGGCACTGGCCTGATCTCGCTCTGGCACTGGCCTGCCTTCCTTCTGGCTCTGGCCTGCCCTCACCTTGGCTCCGGCCTGCTCTCGCTCTGGCCTGTAGTTCGGCCTGCTCTCGCTCTGGCCTGCCCTGGCTCTGCTCAAGCCTGCCCTCGTCTTGGCTCCGGCCTGCTCTCGCCTTGGCATCGGTCTGCCCTCGCCCTGGCCTGCTCTCGCTCTGGTTCTGGCCTGCCCTTGCCTCGACTCCGGCCTGCTCTCGCTCTGGCCTGCCCTCTCCTTGGCTCCGGCCTTCTCTCGCTCTGGCTCGCGCATGCCCTAGCCTTGGCTCTGGCCTACTCTCGCTCTGGCTCGGGCCTGCTCTGGCTGTGGCTCTGGCATGCTCTCGCTCTGGCTCTGCTGCCTCCGGCCTGCTCTCGCTCGGACTCTGGTCTGACCTTGCCTTGGCTCTGGCCTGCCCCCAAACATTTTCAAGAAACAGGTAAATTTACAGTGCATTAGTTTATATTTTCCAGCCCTGGCTCCGGCCTGCCCTCGCCCTGGCCCCGGCCTGCTCTCGCTCTGGCTCTGGCTTGCTCTCGCTCTGTCGTGCCCTCGCCTTGGCTCCGACCTGCTCTCGCTCTGACTCTGGCCTGCTCTGGATCTGGCTCTGGACTGCCCTCGCCTTGGCTCCGGCCTGCTCTCGCCTTGGCTCAGGCTTGCTCTTACTCTGGCTCCGGCCTGCCCTTGCTCTGACTCTGGCAAGCCCTCGCCTTGGCTCCGGCCTGCTGTCGCCCTGGCTCCCGCCTGCTCTTGCTCTGGATCTGGCCTGCCCTCGCCCTGGCTCGGGCCTGCTCTTGCTCTGGCTCTGGCCTGCCCTCGTCTTGACTCCAGCATGCTCTCGCTCTGGTTCTGGCCTGTCTTCGCCTTGGCTCCGGCCTGCTCTCGCTCTGGTTCAGAGAGCCTGCTCTGGCTCTGGCCTACCCTTGCCTTGGCTCCGAACTGCTCTCGCTCGCTCTGGCTTGCTCTCGCTCTGGCCGCCTGCCCTTGCCTTGGCTCCGGCCTTCTCTGACTCTGGCTCTGGTCTGCCCCCGTCTTGACTCCGGCATGCTCTCGCTCTGGTTCTGGCCTGCCTTCGCCTTGGCTCCGGCCTGCTCTCGCTCTGGCCTGTCCTCGCATTGGCTCCGGCCCGCTCTCGCCCTGGCTTCGGCCTGCACTCGTCCTGGCTCCGGCCTGCTCTCACTCTGTCCTGCTCTCGCCTGGCTCCGGCCTGCTCTCGCTCTAGCTCCGGACTGCAATCGCCCTGGCTCCGGCCTGCCCTTGCCTTGGCTCCGGACTGCCCTCGCCCTGGCTCCGCCTGCTCTCGTCCTGGCTCCGACCTGTTCTCGCTCTGTTTCTAGCCTGCCCTCGCCCAGGCTCCGCCCTGCTCTCTCTCTGGCTCTGGCCTACTCTCGCTCTGGCTCTGGCCTGTTCTCGCCCTGGTTCCGGCCTGACCTTGCCTTGGCTCCGGCCTGCCCTCGCCGAGGCTCCGGCCTGCTCTCGCACTGGCTCTGGCCTGCCCTCGTCCTGGCTCCGGCCTGCTCTCGCCTTAGCTCCGGCCGGCTCTCGCTCTGGCTCCGGCATACCCTCGCCCTGACTCCAGCCTGCCCTTACTCTGGCTGGGGCCTACTCTCGCCTTGGCTCCGACCTGCTCTCACTCTGGCCTTCCCTCGCCCTGGCTACGGCCTCCTCTCTCTCTGGCTCTGGCCTGCCCTTGCCTTAGCTCCGACCTGCTCTCGCCCTGGCTCCGGCCTGCTCTCTCTCTGGCTCTGGACTGCCCATGCCTTGGCTCCGGCCTGCTCTCTCTCTGGCTCTGGTCTGCCCTTGCCTTAGCTCTGGCCGGATCTCGCTCTGACTCTGGCCTGCCCTCGCCCTGGCTCCGGCCTGCTCTCACTCTGCCTCCGGCCTGCCCTCGCCTTGGCTCCGGCCTGCTCTCGCTCTGGCTCCGGCCTGCTCTCACTCTGGCCTGCTCTCACTCTGGCCTGCCCTCGTCCTGACTCCGGCATTCTCTCGCTGTTGCACAGGCCTGCTCTCGATCTGGAACTGACCTGCTCTCGCTCTGGTCTGCCCTCACCTTGTCTCCGGCTTGCTCTCGCTCTCGCCTACTTTCGCTCTCTCTGGCCTGCCCTTGCCCTGGCTCCAGCCTGCTCTCGCTTTGACTCTGGTCTGCCCTCGCCCTGGCTCCGGCCTCGCCTTGGCTCCGGCCTGCTCTCGTCCTGGCTCCGGCCTGCTCTTCCTATGGCTCTGGCCTGCCCTCGTCTTGACTCTGGCCTGATCTCGCTCTTGTTCTGGCCTGCCTTCGCCTTGGCTCCGGCCTGCTCTTGCTCTGGCTCAGGCCTGCTCTCGTTCTGGCTCAGGCCTGCCGTTGTCTTGGCTCCGGACTGCTCTCGCTCTGGCCTGCTCTCGCTCTGGCCTCCCCTCGCCTTGGCTCCGGCCTGCTCTCGCTCTGGCCTGCCCTCGCCTTGGCTCCGACCTGCTCTTACACTGGCTCTGGCCTGCCCTCGCCTTGACTCCGGCCTGCTCTCGCTCTGGCCTGCCCTGGCTCTGCCTCTGGCCTGCCCTCGCCTTGGCTCCAGCCAGCTCTCACCTTGGCTCCGGCCTGCTCTCGCTCTAGTTCCGGACTGCCCTTGCCCTGGCTCCGGCCTGCCATCGCTCTGGCTCCGGCCTGCCCTCGCCTTAGCTCCGGTCTCCTCTCGCCCTGGCTCCGGCCTCCTCTCGCCCTGGCTCCGGCCTGCTCTCGCTTTGGCTCTGGCCCGCCCTCGCCCTGGCTCCGGCCTGCTCTCTCTCTGGCTCTGGCCTGCCCTCGCCCTGGCTCCGGGATACTCTCACTCTGGCTGTGGCCTACTCTCGCTCTGGCCTCGCCCTGTCTCAGGCCTGCTCTACCCTTGTTCCGGCCTACCCTTGCCTTGGCTCCGGCCTTCTCTCGCTTTGGTTCTGGCCTGCTCTCGCTCTGGCGTGCCCTCGCCTTGGCTCCGGCCTGTTCTCGCTCTGACTCTGGCCTGCCCTCGCCCTGACTCCAGCCTACTCTGGATCTGGCTCTGGCCTGCCCTCGCCTTTGCTCCGGTCTGCTCTCACCCTGACTCCAGCCTGCCCTTGCTCTGGCTGGGGTCTACTCTCGAGCCTTGGCTCCGACCCGCTCTCGCTCTGGCCTTCCCTCGCCCTGGCTCCGGCCTCCTCTCTCTCTGGCTCTGGCCTGACCTTGCCTTAGCTCCGGCCTGCTCTCGCTCTGACTCTGGCCTGCCCTCGCCCTGGCTACTGCCTTCCCTCATCCTTGCTCCGGCCTGCTCTCGCCTTGGCTCCAGCCTGCTCTTGCTCGGGCTCTGGCCTGCCCTCACCCTGACTCCTGCGCTCTGGCTCCGGCCTGCCCTCGCCCTGATTCCGGCCTGCACTTGCTCTAGCTCCAGCCAGCCCTTGCATTGGCTCCGGCCTGCTCTATCTAGCCTTGACTCCGACCTGCTCTCGCCCTGGCTCCGGCCTGCTCTCTCTCTGGCTCTGGACTGCCCATGCCTTGGCTCAGGCCTGCTCTCTCTCTGGCTCTGGCCTGCCCTTGCCTTAGCTCTGGCCGGCTCTCGCTCTGGCTCTGGCCTGCCCTTGCATTAGCTCTGGCCGGCTCTCGCTCTGACTCTGGCCTGCCCTTGCATTAGCTCTGGCCGGCTCTCGCTCTGACTCTGGCCTGCCCTCGCCCTGGCTCCGGCCTGCCCTCGTCCTTGCTCAGGCCTGCTTTCGTTCTGGTCTACCGTCGCCTTGGCTCCGGCCTGCTCTTGCCTTGGCTCAGGCCTGCTCTCGCTCTGGCTCAGGCCTGCTCTCTCTCTGGCTCGGGCCTGCCCTTGCTCTAGCTCCGGCCGGCCCTTGCATTCGCTCCGGCCTGCTCTCGCCCTGGCTCCGACCTGCTCTCGCTCTGGCCTGCCCTCGCTCTGTCTCCGGCCTGCTCTCTCTCTGGCTCTCGCCTGCCGATGCCTTGGCTCCGGCCTGCTCTTCCTCTGGCTCTGGCCTGCCCTCGTCTTGACTCTGGCCTGATCTCGCTCTTTTTCTGGCCTGCATTCGCCTTGGCTCCGGCCTGCTCTTGCTCTGGCTCAGGCCTGCTCTCGTTCTGGCTCAGGCCTGCTCTCGTTCTGGCTCAGGCCTGCCCTTGCCTAGGCTCCGGACTGCTCTCGCTTTGGCCTGCTCTCGCTCTGGCCTCCCCTCGCCTTGGCTCCGGCCTGCTCTCGCTCTGGCCTGCGAGGCCTCGCCTTGGCTCCGACCTGCTCTTACACTGGCTCTGGCCTGCCCTCGCCTTGGCTCCAGCCTGCTCTCGCTCTGGCCTGCCCTGGCTCTGCCTCTGGCCTGCCCTCACCTTGGCTCCAGCCAGCTCTCACCTTGGCTCCAGCCTGCTCTCGCTCTAGTTCCGGACTGCCCTTGCCCTGGCTCCGGCCTGCCATCGCCCTTGCTCCGGCATACTCTCACTCTGGCTGTGGCCTACTCTCGCTCTGGCTCTGGCCTCGCCCTGTCTCAGGCCTGCTCTAGCCCTTGTTCCGGCCTACCCTTGCCTTGGCTCCGGCCTTCTCTCACTCTGGCTCTGGCCTGCCCTTGCCTTCGCTCTGGCCTACTCTCGCTCTGGCTCTTGCCTGCCCTCGCCCTTGCTCCGGCCTGCTCTCGCTTTGGTTCTGGCCTGCTCTCGCTCTGGCCTGCCCTGGCTCTGACTCTGGCCTGCCCTCCCTCGCCTTGGATCCAGCCAGCTCTCACCTTGGCTCCGGCCTGCTCTCGCTCTAGTTCCGGACTGCCCTTGCCCTGGCTCCGGCCTGCCATCGCTCTGGCCTGCCCTCGCCTTAGCTCCGGTCTCCTCTCGCCCTGGCTCCGGCCTGCTCTCGCCCTGGCTCCGGCCTGCTCTCGCCCTGGCTCTGGCCTGCCCTCGCCCTGGCTCCGGCATACTCTCACTCTGGCTGTGGCCTACTCTCGCTCTGGCCTCACCCTGTCTCAGGCCTGCTCTAGCCCTTGTTCCGGCCTACCCTTCCCTTGGCTCCGGCCTTCTCTCGCTCTGGCTCTGGCCTGCCCTTGCCTTGGCTCTGGCCTACCCTCGCTCTGGCTCTTGCCTGCCCTCGCCCTGGCTCCGGCCTGCTCTCCCTTTGGTTCTGGCCTGCTCTCGCTCCGGCCTGCTCTCGCTCTGACTCTGGCCTGCCATCGCCCTGACTCCAGCCTACTCTGGATCTGGCCTGCCCTCGCCTTGGCTCCGGCCTGCTCCCGCCCTGACTCCAGCCTGCCCTTGCTCTGGCTGGGGCCTACTGTCGCCTTGGCTCCGACCTGCTCTCGCTCTGGCCTTCCCTCGCCCTGGCTCCGGCCTGCTCTCGCTCTGACTCTGGTCTGCCCTCGCCCAGGCTCCAGCCTACTCTGGCTCTAGCTCTCTCCTGCCCTCGCCTTGGCTACGGCCTGCTCTCGCCCTGGCTCCGGCTTGCCCTCGTCCTGGCTCCGGCCTGCTCTCGCCTGCCCTCGCCCTTTCTCCGGCCTGCTCTCGCCCTCACTCCGGCATTCTCTCGCGCTTGCACTGACTGGCCTGCTCTCAATCTGGAACTGACCTGCTCTCGTTCTGGCTCTGGCCTGCCCTCACCTTGTCTCCGGCTTGCTCTCGCTCTGGCTCTGGCCTGTCCTCGCCTTGGCTCCGGACTTCTCTCGCTCAGGCTCTGGGCTGCCCTCGCTCTGGCTCCGATCTGCCCTTGCCCTGCTCTGGCTCTGGCCTGCTCTTGCTTTGGCTCTGTCCTGCTCTTGCCTTTGCTCCGGCTTGCTCTAGCTCTGGTTCTGGCCCACCCTCGTCTTGGCTCCGGCTTGCTCTCGCTCTGGCTCTGGTCTGCCCTTGCCTTGGCTCTGGCCTACTCTCGCTTTGGCTCCGGCCTGCTCTCAACCCTGGCTCCGGCTTGCTCTCGCTCTAGCTCCGGACAGTGCTCGCCCTGGCTCCGGCTTGCCATCGCTCTGGCTCCGGCCTACCCTCGCCCTGGCTCCGCCCTGCCCTCGCTCTGGCTCCGGCCAGCCCTCGCCTTGGCTTCGGCCTGCCCTCGACCTGGCTCCGGCCCGCCCTCGCTCTGGCATTGGCCTGTTCTCTCCTTGGCTCCGGCCTGCTCTTGCACTGGCTCCCGGCCTGCCCTCGTCCGGGCTCTGGCCTGCTCTCGCTCTGTCCTGCTCTCGCACTGGTTCCGGCCTGCTCTCGCCCTGGCTACTAACTGCTCTCGCACTGGCTCCGGCCTGCTCTCGCACAGGCTCCGGTCTGCTATCTCTCTGGCTCCGGCCTGCCCTCGCTTTGGCTCCTGCTTGTTCTCGCCCTGCATCCGGCCTGCTCTCGCCTTAGCTAAGGCCTGCTCTTGCCCTGGCTCCGACCTGCTCTCACCCTGGTTCCGGCCTGCTCTCGCCCTGGTTCCAGCCTCACCTTGCCTTGGCTCATGCTTGCTCTCGCTCTGGCCAGCACTCGAGTGAGCTCCAGCCTGCTCTCGCTCTGGCTCCGGCCTGCCCTTGCCCTGGCTCCGGCCTGCCATCGCTCTGCCTCTGGCCTGCCCTCGTCTTAGCTCCGGCCTGCTCTCGCCCTGGCTCCGGCCTGCTCTCGCTTTGGCTCTGGCCCGCCCTCGCCCTGGCTCCGGCCTGCTCTCGCCCTGGCTCCGGCATACTCTCACACTGGCTGTGGCCTGCTCTCGCTCTGGCCTCGCCCAGTCTCGGGCCTGATTTAGCACTTGTTCCGGCCTGCCCTTGCCTTGGCTCCAGCCTGCTCTCACTCTGACCTGCCCTTGCCTTGGCTCTGGCCTACTCTCGCTCTGGCTTTTGCCTGCCCTCACCCTGGCTCTGGCCTGCTCTCGCTCTGGCGTGCCCTCGCCTTGGCTCTGGCCTACTCTCGCTCTGGCCTGCTCTCGCTCTGGCTCTGGCCTCGCCCTGTCTCCGGCCTGCTCTCGCCCTGGTTCCGGCCTGTCCTCGCCTTGGCTCTGGCCTACCCTCGCTATGGCTCCGGCCTGCCCTACACCTGAGGCTGTGGCCTTCTATCGCTCTGGCCTGCCCTTGCCTTGGCTCTGGCCTACCCTCGCCTTGGCTCTGGCCTACCCTCGCCTTGGCTCTGGCCTGCTCTTGCCTTGGCTCCGGCCTGCCCTCACCCTGACTCCGGCCTGCCCTTGCTCTGGCTCCGGCCTGCCCTCGCATTGGTTCCGGCCTGCTCTCGCCCTGGCTCCGACCTGCTCTGGCTCTGGCCTACCCTCGCCCTGGCTCCGGCCTGTTCTCTCTCTGGCTCTGGCCTGCCCATGCCTTGGCTCTGGCCTGCTCTTGCTCTGGCTCTGGCCTGCTCTGGATCTGGCTCTGGCCTGCCCTTGCCTTGGCTCCGGCCTTCTCTCGCTCTGGCAGGCCCTTGCCTTGGCTCTGGCCAACTCTCGCTATGGCTCCTGCCTGCCCTCGCCCTGGCTCCGGCCTGCTCTCGCTCTGGCGTGCCCTTGCCTTGGCTCCGGCCTAATCTTGCTCTCTGACTCTGGCCTGCCCTCGCCCTGACTCCGAATGATCCGGCCTGCTCTGGATCTGGCTCTGGCCTGCCCTCGCCTTGGTTCCGGCCTGCTCTCGCCCTGGCTCCGGCCTGCTCTCGCCCTGGCTCCGGCCTGCCCTCGCCTTCGCTCCGGCCTGATCTCGCCTTGGCTCCGGCCTGCTCTCGCCCTGGCTCTGGCCTGCTCTCGTTCTGGCCTGCTCTCGCTCTGGCTCTGGCCTCGCCCTGTCTCCGGCCTGCTCTCGCCCTGGTTCCGGCCTGCTCTCACCCTGGTTCCGGCCTGCCCTTGCCTTGGCTCTGGCATGCCCTTGCCTTGGCTCTGGCCTACCCTCGCCGTGGCTTCGGCCTGCTTTTGCCTTGGTTCCTTCCTCCTCTCACTCTGACACCGGCCTGCCCTCGCCCTGACTCCGGCCTGCCCTCTCTCTGGCTCTGGCCTGCCCATGCCTTGGCTCCGGCCTGCTCTTCCTCTGGCTCTGGCCTGCCCTCGTATTGACTCTAGCCTGATCTCGCTCTTGTTCTGGCCTGCCTTCGCCATGGCTCCAACCTGCTCTCGCTCTGGCTCAGGCCTGCTCTCGCTCTGGCTCAGGCCTGCTCTCGCTCTGGCTCTGGCCAGCCCTAGCTCTGGCTCCGGACTGCTCTCGCTCTGGCCTGCTCTCACTCAGTCTCTGGCCTGCCCTCGCCCTGGCTCCGGCATACTCTCGCTCTAGTTCTGACCTGCTCTCGCTCTGGCCTCGCTCTGTCTCCGGCCTGCTCTCGACCTTGTTCCGGCCGGCCCTTGCCTTGGCTCCGGCCTTCTCTCGCTCTGGCTCTGGCCTGCCCTTGCCTTGGCTCTGGCCAACTCTCACTCTGGCCTGCCCTCGCCCTGGCTCCGGCCTGCTCTCGCTTTGGCTCTGACCTGCTCTCGCACTAGCCCTGGTGTGCCCTCGCCTTGGCTCCGGCCTGCTCTCGCCCTGACTCTGGCCTGCTCTGGATCTGGCTCCGGCCTGCCCTCGCCTTGGCTCCAGCCAGCCCTCGCCTTGGCTCCGGCCAGCCCTCGCCTTGGCTCTGGCCAGCCCTCGCCTTGGCTCTGGCCAGCCCTCGGCCTGCTCTCGCCCTGGCTTCGGCCTGCCCTCGCTCTGGCTCCGTTGAGCCCTCGCCTTGGCTCGGCCTGCTCTCGCTCTGACTCCGGCCTGCTCTTGCCCTGCCTCTGGACTGCCCTCGTTCTGGATCTGGCCGGCTCTTGCTCTGGCTCTGGCCTGCCCTTGTCTTGACTTCGGCCTGCTCTCGCCCTGGCTCTGACCTCCTCTCACTCTGGCCTGCACTCGCTCTGGCTCCGGCCTGCTCTCTCTATGGCTCTCGCCTGTCCATGCCTTGGCTCCGGCCTGCTCTTCCTCTGGCTCTGGCCTGCCCTCGTCTTGACTCTGGCCTGATCTCGCTGTTGTTCTGGCCTGCCTTCGCCCTTGCCTTGGCTCTGGCCTACCCTCGCCGTGGCTCCGGCCTGCTTTCGCCTTGGCTCCGGCCTCTCACTCTGACACCGGCCTGCCCTCGCCCTGACTCCGGCCTGCCCTCTCTCTGGCTCTGGCCTGCCCATGCCTTGGCTCCGGCCTGCTCTTCCTCTGGCTCTGGCCTGCCCTCGTATTGACTCTAGCCTGATCTCGCTCTTGTTCTGGCCTGCCTTCGCCATGGCTCCAGCCTGCTCTCGCTCTGGCTCAGGCCTGCTCTCGCTCTGGCTCAGGCCTGCTCTCGCTCTGGCTCTGGCCAGCCCTAGCTCTGGCTCCGGACTGCTCTCGCTCTGGCCTGCTCTCACTCAGTCTCTGGCCTGCCCTCGCCCTGGCTCCGGCATACTCTCGCTCTAGTTCTGACCTGCTCTCGCTCTGGCCTCGCCCTGTCTCCGGCCTGCTCTCGACCTTGTTCCGGCCGGCCCTTGCCTTGGCTCCGGCCTTCTCTCGCTCTGGCTCTGGCCTGCCCTCGCCCTGGCTCCGGCCTGCTCTCGCTTTGGCTCTGACCTGCTCTCGCACTGGCTCTGGTGTGCCCTCGCCTTGGCTCCGGCCTGCTCTCGCCCTGACTCTGGCCTGCTCTGGATCTGGCTCTGGCCTGCCCTCGCCTTGGCTCCGGCCAGCCCTCGCCTTGGCTCCGGCCAGCCCTCGGCCTCCTCTCGCACTGGCTTCGGCCTGCCCTCGCTCTGGCTCCGTTGAGCCCTCGCCTTGGCTCCGGCCTGCTCTCGCTCTGACTCCGGCCTGCTCTTGCCCTGCCTCTGGCCTGCCCTCGCCCTGGCTCCGGCCTGCTCTTGCTCTGGCCTGCCCTTGTCTTGACTTCGGCCTGCTCTCGCCCTGGCTCTGACCTCCTCTCACTCTGGCCTGCACTCGCTCTGGCTCCGGCCTGCTCTCTCTATGGCTCTCGCCTGTCCATGCCTTGGCTCCGGCCAGCTCTTCCTCTGGCTCTGGCCTGCCCTCGTCTTGACTCTGGCCTGATCTCGCTGTTGTTCTGGCCTGCCTTCGCCTTGGCTCCGGCCTGCTCTTGCTCTGGCTCAGGCCAGCTCTCGCTCTGGCCTGCCGTTGCCTTGGCTCCGGACTGCTCTCGCTCTGGGTCTGGCCTGCTCTCACTCTGACCTCCCCTCGCCTTGGCCCCGGCCTGCTCTCGCTCTGGCCTGCCCTCGCCTTGGCTCTGACCTGCTCTTGTTCTGGCTCTGGCCAGCCCTCGCCTTGGCTCCGGCCTGCTCTTGCTCTGGCCTGCCCTGGCTCTGCCTCTGGCCTGCCCTCGCCTTGGCTCCGGCCAGCTCTCACCTTGGCTCCGGCCTGCTCTCGCTCTAGGTCCGTCCGGACTGCCCTTGCCCTGGCTCCGGCCTGCCATCGCTCTGGCTCTGGACTGCCCTCGCCTAAGCTCCGGCCTGCTCTCGCCATGGCTCTGGCCTGCTCTCACTTTGGCTGTGGCCCGCCCTCGCCCTGGCTCCAGCCTGCCCTCGCCCTAGCTCCGGCATACTCTCAATCTGGCTGTGGCCTGCTCTCGCTTTGGCCTCGCCCTGTGTTGGGCCTGCTCTAGCCCTTGTTCCGGGCTGCGCTTGCCTTGGCTCCGGCCTTCTATCGCTCTGGCTCTGGCCTGCCCTTGCCTTGGCTCTGTCCTACTCTCGCTCTGGCTCTTGCCTGCCCTCGCCCTGGCTCTGGCCTGCTCTCGCTCTGGTTCTGGCCTGCTCTCGCTCTGGGTCTGGCGTGCCCTCGCTTTGGCTCCGGCCTGCTCTGGATCTGGCTCTGGCCTGTCCTCGCCCTGGCTCCGGCCTGCCCTTGCTCTGGCTCCGGCCTGCTCTCGCCTTTGCTCCGGCCTGTCCTCGCCCTCGCTCCGGCCGGCCCTCGCCTTGGCTCCGGCCTGTCCTCGCCCTGGCTCCGGCCTGCCCTTGCTCTGGCACCGGCCAGCCCTCGCCTTGGCTCCGGCCTGCTCTCGCCCTGGCTCCGGCCTGCCCTCGTCTTGACTCCGGCCTGTTCTCGCCCTTGTTCCGGTCTGCCCTTGCCTTGGCTCCGGCCTTCTCTCGCTCTGGCTCTGGCCTGCCCTTGCCTTGGCTCTGGCCTACTCTCGCTCTGGCTCTTGCCTGCCCTCGCTCTGGCTCCAGCCTGCTCTCGCTCCGGCGTGCCCTCGCCTTGGCTCCGGCCTGCTCTCGCTCTGACTCTGGCCTGCCCTCGCCCTGCTCTGGATCTGGCTCTGGCCTGCCCTCGCCTTGGCTCCGGCCTGCTCTCGCTCTGACTCTGGTCTGCCCTCGCCTAGGCTCCGGCCTGCTCTGGCTCTAGCTCTGTCCTGCCCTCGCCTTGGCTCCGGCCTGCGCTCGCCTTAGCTCCGGCATGCTCTCGCCCTGCCCTCTAACTGGCTCCGGCCTGCCCTCCCTCTGGCTACAGCCTGCCCTCGCCCTGGCCTGCTCTTGCCTTGGCTCCGGCCTGCTCTCGCTCTGGCCTGTCCTCGCCTTGGCTCCGGACTTCTCTCACTCTGGCTCTCGCCTGCCCTAACCTTGGCTCTGGCCTACTTTCGCTCTCTCTGGCCTGCCCTTGCCCTGGCTCCGGCCTGATCTCGCTCTTGCCTGCTCTCGCTTTCCTCGCCCTGGCTCCGGCCTGCCCTCGCTCTGACTCTGGTCTACCCTCGCCCAGGCTCCGGCCTGCTCTGGCTTTAGCTCTGTCCTGCACTCGCCTTGGCTATGGCCTGGTCTCGACCTGGCGACGGCTTGCCCTCGTCCTGCCTCCGGCGTGCTCTTGCTCTGGCCTGCCCTCTCCTTGGCTCCGGCCTGCTCTCGCCCTGGCTCCGGCCTGCTCTCGCCCTGGCTCCGGCCTGCTCTCGCTCTGGCTTCAGCCTGCCCTCGCCCTGCTCCGGCCTGCCCTTGCTCTGGCTCCGGCCAGCTCCTGTTCGGGCTCCGGCCAGCCCTCGCCTTGGCTCCAGCCTGCTCTTTCTTGCTCTGGCTCTGGCCTGCCCTCGTCTTGACTCCGGCCTGCTCTCGCTTTGGTTCTGCCCTGCCTTCGCCTTGGCTCCGGCCTGCTCTCGCTCAAGCATATTCTCTCTCTGGCTCTGGCCTGCCCTTGCCTTGGCTCCGGACTGCTCTCGCTTTGGCACTGGCCTGATCTCGCTCTGGCACTGGCCTGCCCTCGTTCTGGCTCTGGCCTGCCGTCGCCTTGGCTCCGGCCTGCTCTTGCCCTGGCTCCGGCCTGATCTCGCTCTGACTCTGGTCTGCCCTCATCCAGGCTCCGGCCTACTCTGGCTCTAGTTCTGTCCTGCCCTCGCCTTGGCTCCGGCCTGCCCTCGTCTTAGCATGCCGGAGCTCTCGCCCTGGATCCGGCTGCCCTCGGCCTGGCTCCGGCCTGCTCTCGCTCTGGCCTGCTCTCGCCCTGACTCCGGCATTCTCTCGCTCTTGCACTGGCCTGCTCTCGATCTGGAACTGACCTGCTCTCGTTCTGGCTCTGGCCTGCCCTCACCTTGTCTCCGGCTTGCTCTCGCTCTGGCTCTGGCCTGTCCTCGCCTTGGCTCCGGACTTCTCTCGCTCTGGCTCTCGCCTGCCCTAGCCTTGGCTCTGGCCTACTTTCACTCTCTCTGGCCTGCCCTTGCCCTGGCTCCGGCCTGCCCTCGCTCTGGCCTGCCCTCGCCTTGGCTCCAGCCTGCTCTCGCTTTGACTCTGGTCTACCCTCGCCCAGGCTCCGGCCTGCTCTCGCTTTCCTCGCCCTGGCTCCGGCCTGACCTCGCCTTGGCTCCGGCCTGCTCTCGCTCTGACTCCGGCCTGCTCTCGCCCTGGACTGCCCTTGCCTTAGCTCCGGCCTGCTCTCGCCTTGGCTCTGGCTTGCTCTTGCTCTGGCTCCGGCCTGCCCTCGCCCTGGCTCCGGCCTCCCCTTGCTCTGACTCTGGCCAGCTCTCGCCTTGGCTCCGGCCCGCCCTCGCCCTGGCTCTGGCCTGCCCTCGCCCTGGCTCCGGCCTGCTTTTACTCTGGCTCTGGCCTGCCCTCATCTTGACTTCGGCATGCTCTCGCTCTGGTTCTGGCCTGCCCTTGCCTTGGCTCCGGACTGCTCTCGCTCGCTCTGGCTCTGGCTTGCTCTCGCTCTGGCCTGCCCTTGCCTTGGCTCCGGCCTTCTCTGACTCTGGCTCTGGCCTGCCCTCTTCTTGACTCCGGCATGCTCTCGCTCTGGTTCTGGCCTGCCTTCGCCTTGGCTCCGGCCTGCTCTCGCTCTGGCTCTGGCCTGTCCTCGCATAGGCTCCGACCCGCTCTCGCCCTGGCTCCGGCCTGCTCTAGCTCTGTCCTGCCCTCGCCTTGGCTCCGGCCTGCGCTCGCCTTAGCTCCGGCATGCTCTCGCCCTGGCTCCGGCCTGCCCTCTAACTGGCTCCGGCCTGCCCTCCCTCTGGCTCCAGCCTGCCCTCGCCCTGGCTCCGGCCTGCTCTTGCCCTGGCTCCGGCCTGCTCTCACTCTGGCCTGTCCTCGCCTTGGCTCCGGACTTCTCTCACTCTGGCTCTCGCCTGCCCTAGCCTTGGCTCTGGCCTACTTTCGCTCTCTCTGGCCTGCCCTTGCCCTGGCTCCGGCCTGATCTCGCTCTAGCCTGCCCTCGCCTTGGCTCCAGCCTGCTCTCGCTTTCCTCGCCCTGGCTCCGGCCTGCCCTCGCTCTGACTCTGGTCTGCCCTTGCCCAGGCTCCGGCCTGCTCTGGCTTTAGCTCTGTCCTGCACTCGCCTTGGCTATGGCCTGCTCTCGACCTGGCTCCGGCTTGCCCTCGTCTTGGCTCCGGCGTGCTCTTGCTCTGGCCTGCCCTCTCCTTGGCTCCGGCCTGCTCTCGCCCTGGCTCCGGCCTGCTCTCGCTCTGGTTTCAGCCTGCCCTCGCCCTGTTTTACCGGCCTGCCCTTGCTCTGACTCTGGTCTGCCCTCGCCCAGGCTCCGGCCTGCTCTGGCTCTAGCTCCTGTTCGGGCTCCGGCCAGCCCTCGCCTTGGCTCCAGCCTGCTCTTTCTTGCTCTGGCTCTGGCCTGCCCTCGTCTTGACTCCGGCCTGCTCTCGCTTTGGTTCTGCCCCGCCTTCGCCTTGGCTCCGGCCTGCTCTCGCTCAAGCCTATTCTCTCTCTGGCTCTGGCCTGCCCTTGCCTTGCCTTGGCTCCGGACTGCTCTCGCTCTGGCACTGGCCTGATCTCGCTCTGGCACTGGCCTGCTCTCGTTCTGTCTCTGGCCTGCCGTCGCCTTGGCTCCGGCCTGCTCTTGCCCTGGCTCCAGCCTGATCTCGCTCTGGCCTGCCCTCGCCTTAGCTCCGGCCTGCTCTCGCTCTGACTCTGGTCTGCCCTCGCCCAGGCTCTGGCCTGCTCTGGCTCTAGCTCTGTCCGGCCCTCGCCTTGGCTCTGGCCTGCCCTCGCCTTAGCATGCCGGAGCTCTCGCCCTGGATCCGGCCTGCCCTCGGCCTGGCTCCGGCCTGCCCTCTAAGTGGCTCCGGCCTGCCCTCCCTCTGGCTCCAGCCTGCCCTCGCCCTGGCTCCGGCATGCTCTTGCCCTGGCTCCGGCCTGCTCTCACTCTGGCTCCAGCCTGCCCTTGCTCTGGCTTCGGCCAGCCTGCTCTTGTTCTGGCTCTGGCCTGCTTTCGCCTAGGCTCCGGCCTGCTCTTGCTCTCGCTCGGCCGACTCTCTCTCTGGCTCTGGCCTGCCCTTGCCTTGGCTCCGGACTGCTCTCGCTCTGGCACTGGCCTGATCTCGCTCTGGCACTGGCCTGCTCTCGTTCTGGCTCTTGCCTGCCCTCACCTTGGCTCCGGCCTGCTCTCGCTCTGGCTCTGGCCTGCTGTCGCCTTGGCTCCAGCCTGCTCTCGCTCTGGCCTGCCCTGGCTCTGCTCAAGCCTGCCCTCGTCTTGGCTGCAGCCTGCCCTCGCCCTGGCTCCGGCCTGCTCTCGCTCTGGCCTGCTCTCGCTCTGGTTCATGCCTGCCCTTGCCTCGGCTCGGGCCTGCTCTCGCTCTGGCTCGGGCCTGCTCTCGCTCTGGCTCGGGCCTGCCTCTCCTTGGCTCCGGCCTTCTCTCGCTCTGGCTCGCGCCTGCCCTCGTCTTGGCTCCGGCCTGTTCTCGCTCTGACTCTGGCCTGCCCTCGCCCTGGCTCCGTCCTGCTCTGGATCTGGCTCTGGCCTGCCCTGGCCTTGGCTCCGGCCTGCTGTTGCCCTGGCTTCAGCCTGCTCTCGCTCTGGCCTGCCCTCGCCTTGGCTCCGGCCTGCTCTCGCTCTGGCTCCGGCCTGCCCTCGCTGTGGCTCCAGTCTGCCCTTGCTCTGGCTACGGCCAGCTTACACCTTGGCTCCGGCCTGCTCTCGCCCTGGCTCCGGCCTTCTCTTGCTCTGGATCTGGACTGCCCTCGCCCTGGCTCCGGCCTGCTCTTGCTCTGGCCTGCCCTCGTCTTGACTCCGGACTGCTCTCGCTCTGGTTCTGGCCTGCCTTCACCTTGGCCACGGCATGCCCTCGCTCTGGCTCAAGCCTGCTCTGGCTCCAGACTGCTCTCGCTCTGGCCTGCACTCGCCTTGGCTCCGGCCTGCTCTCGCTCTTGCCTGCCCTCGCCTTGGCTCCGACCTGCTCTTGCTCTCGCTCTGGCCTGTCCTCGCCTTGGCTCGGGCCAGCTCTCGCTCTGGCCCGCCCTGGCTCTGCTTCTGGCCTGCCCTCGCCTTGCCTCTGGCTTGCTCTCGCTCTGGCTCCGTCCGGCCTGCCCTCGCCCTGGCTTCGGCCTGCTCTCACTCTGCCTCCGGCCTGCCCTCGCCTTGGCTCCGGCCTGCTCTCGCTCTGGCTCCGGCCTGCTCTAGCTCTGGCTCCGGCCTGCCCTCGCCCTTTTTCCGGACTGCTCTCGCTCTGGCCTGCCCTCGTCCTGACTCCGGCATTCTCTTGATGTTGTACAGGCCTACTCTCGATCTGGAACTGACCTACTCTCGCTCTGGCCTGCCCTCACCTTCTCTCCGGCTTGCTCTCGCTCTGGCTCTGGCCTGTCCTCGCCTTGGCTCCAGACTTCTCTCGCTCTGGCTCTCGCCTGCCCTAGCCTTGGCTCTGGCCTACCCTTGCCCTGGCTCCGGCCAGATCTTTCTCTGGCCTGCCCTCACCTTGGCTCCAGCCTGCTCTCGCTGTGACTCTGGTCTGCCCTCTCCCTGGCTCCGGCCTGCCCTCGCCTTGGCTCCGGCCTGCTCTCGCTCTGACTCTGGTCTGCCCTCGCCCAGGCTCCGGCCTGCTATGGCTCTAGCTCTGTCCTGCCCTCGCCTTGGCTACGGCCTGCTCTCGCCCTGGCTCCGGCTTGCCCTCCTCCTGGCTCCGGCCTGCTCTCGCTCTGGCCTGCCCTCGACCTTTCTCCGGCCTGCTCTCGCCCTGACTCCGGCATTCTTTCGCTCTTGCACTGGCCTGCTCTCGATCTGGAACTGACCTGCTCTCGTTCTGGCTCTGGCCTGCCCTCACCTTGTCTCCGGCTTGCTCTCACTCTGGCTCTGGCCTGTCCTCGCCTTGGCTCCGGACTTCTCTCGCTCTGGCTCTCGCCTGCCCTAGCCTTGGCTCTGGCCTACTTTCACTCTCTCTAGCCTGCTCTTGCCCTGGCTCCGGCCTGATCTCGCTCTGGCCTGCCCTCGCCTTGGCTCCAGCCAGCTCTCGCTTTGACTCTGGTCTGCCCTCGCACAGGCTCCGGCCTGCTCTCGCTTTCCTCGCCCTGGCTCTGGCCTGCCCTCGCCTTGGCTCCGGCCTGCTCTCGCTCTGACTCTGGTCTGCCCTCGCCCAGGCTCCGGCCTGCTCTGGCTTTAGCTCGATTATGCCCTCGCCTTGGCTACGGCCTGCCCTCATCCTGGTTCCGGCCTGCTCTTGCTCTGGCCTGCCCTCTCCTTGGCTCAGGCCTGCTCTCGCCCTGGCTCCGGCGTGCTCTCGCTCTGGCTTCAGCCTGCCCTCGCCCTGGCTCCGGCCTGCCCTTGCTCTGGCTCCGGCCTGCCCTTGCTCTGGCTCCGGCCAGCTCCTGTTCTGGCTCCGGCCAGCCCTCGCCTTGGCTCCAGCCTGCTCTTTCTTGCTCTGGCTCTGGCCTGCCCTCATCTTGACTCCGGCCTGCTCTCGCTTTGGTTCTGGCCTGCCTTCGCCTTGGCTCCGGCCTGCTCTCGCTCAGGCCTATTCTCTCTCTGGCCTGCCCTTGCCTTGGCTCCGGACTGCTCTCGCACTGGCACTGGCCTGATCTCGCTCTGGCACTGGCCTGCTCTCGTTCTGGCTCTTGCCTGCCCTCACCTTGGCTCCGGCCTGCTCTCGCTCTGGCCTGCCGTCGCCTTGGCTCCGGCCTGCTCTTGCCCTGGCTCCGGCCTGATCTCGCTCTGGCCTGCCCTCCCTCTGGCTCCAGCCTGCACTCACCTTGGCTCCGGCCAGCTCCTGCCCTCGCCTAGGCTCCGGCCTGCCCTCGACCTGGCTCCGGCCTGCCCTCGCCCTGGCTCCGGCCTGCCCTCGACCTGGCTCCGGCCTCCTCTTGCTCTGACTCTGGCCTGCCCTCGCCCTGGCTACGGCCTGCTCTGGGTCTGTCCTGCCCTCGCCTTGGCTCCGGCCCGTTCTCGCCTAGGCTCCGGCCTGCCCTCGTCCTGGGTCCAGCCTGCTCTCGCTCTTGCCTGCCCTCGCTTTGACTCTAGCCTACTCTCGCTCTGGCCTGCCCTCGTCCTGGCCCCGGCCTGCTCTCACTCTGGCATGCCCTCGCCTTGGCACCGGCCTCCTCTCGCTCTGACTCTGGCCTGCCTTCGCCCTGGCTCCGGCCTGCTCTGGCTCTGTCCTGCCCTCGCCTTGGCTCCGGCCTGCTCTCTCCCAGGCTCCGGCCTGCCCTCGTCCTGGCTCCGGCCGGCCCTCGCTTTGGCTCCGGCTTGCTCTCGCCTTGGCTTCGGCCTGCTCTCTCCCTGGCTCCGACCTGCTCTCGCCCTGGCTCCGGCCTGCTCTAGCTCTGGTTCTGGCCTGCCCTTGCCTTGGCTCCGGACTGTTCTCACTCTGGCACTGGGCTGCTCTCGCTCTGGATCTGGCCAGCCCTCCCTGCCATCGCTCTGGCCTGCCCTCGCGCTGGCTCCGGCATGCCCTCACCCTGGCTCCGACCTGCTCTGGCTCTGGCCTGCCCTTGCCTTGGCTCCGGACTGCTCTCGCTCTGGCCTGCTCTCGCCTTGGCTCCGGCCTGCCATAGCTCTGGCTCTGGCCTGCTCTCGCTCTGGTTCTGGCCTGCCCTTGCCTTGGCTCCGGACAGCTCTCACTCTGGCACTGGCCTGCTCTCGGTCTGGCTCTGGCCTGCCCTCCCAGCCCTCGCTCTGGCCTCCCCTGGCTCCGGCCTGCCTTCACCCTGCCTCCGACCTGCTCTCGCTCTGGCTCTGGCCTGCCCTAGCCTTGGCTCCGACCTGCTCTTACTCTGGCTCCGAACTTCTCTCACCCTGGCTCCGGCCTGCCCTCACCTTGGCTCCGGCCTGCTCTGACTCGGCCTCTGGCCTGCCCTTGCCTTGGCTCTCGGGGGCTCTCGCTCTTACTCTGGCCTGCCCTCGCCCTGGCTCAGGCCTGCCCTCGTCCTTCCTCAGGCCTGCTCTCGTTCTGGTCTACCCCCGCCTTGGCTCCGGACTGCTCTCGCTCTGGCTCCGGCCTGCCCTCGCCATGACTCCGGCCTGCCCTCGCCCTGAATCCGGCCTGCCCTTGCTCTGGCTCCGGCCTGCCCTCGCCCTGACTCCTGTCTGCCCTTGCTCTGGCTCCGGCCTACCCTCGCCCTGATTCCGGCCTGCCCTTGCTCTAGCTCCAGCCAGTCGTTGCATTGGCTCCGGCCTGCTCTAGCCTTGACTTCGACCTGCTCTCGCCCTGGCTCCGGCCTGCTATCTCTCTGGCTCTGGCCTGCCCATGCTTTGGCTCCGGCCTGCTCTCTCTCTGGCCTGCCCTTGCCTTAGCTCTGGCCGGCTCTCGCTCTGACTCTGGCCCACCCTCGCCTTGGCTCCGGCCTGCTCTTGCCTTGGCTCCGGTCTGCTCTCGCTCTAGCTCCGGACTGCCCTCGCCCTGACTCCGGCCTGCCCTTGCTCTAGCTCCGGCCTGCACTCGCATTAGCTCCGGCCTGCTCTCGCCCTGGCTCCGACCTGCTCTCGCACTGGCCTGCCCTCGCTCTGGCTCTGGCCTGCTCTCTCTCTGGCTCTCGCCTGCCGATGCCTTGGCTCTGGCCTGCTCTTCCTCTGGCTCTGGCCTGCCCTCGTCTTGACTCTGGCCTGATCTCGCTCTTGTTCTGGCCTGCCTTCGACTTGGCTCCGGCCTGCTCTTGCACTGGCTCAGGCCTGCTCTCGCTCTGGCCTGCCCTTGCCTTGGCTCCGGGAGACTGCTCTCGCTCTGGCTCTGGCCTGCTCTCGCTCTGGCCTCCCCTCGCTTTGGCTCCGGCCCGCTCTCGCTCTAGCTCTGGCCTGCCCTCGCCTTGGCTCTAACCTGCACTTGCTCTGGCTCTAGCCAGCCCTCGCCTTGGCTCCGGCCTGCTCTCGCTCTGGCTCTGGCCTGCCCTGGCTCTGCCTCTGGCCTGCCCTCGCGTTGGCTCCAGCCAGCTCTCGCTCTAGTTCCGGACTGCCCTTGCCCTGGCTCCAGCCTGCCATCGTTCTGGCTCCGGCCTGCCCTCGCCTTAGCTCCGGACTGCTCTCGCCCTGGCTCCAGCCTGCTCTCGCTTTGGCTCTGGCCCGCCATCGCCCTGGCTCGGGCCTGCTCTCTCTCTGGCTCTGGCCTGCCCTCGCCCTGGCTCCGGAATACTCTCACTCTGGCTGTGGCCTGCTCTCGCCTCGCCCTGTCTCGGGCCTACTCTGGCCCTTGTTCCGGCCTGCCCTTGCCTTGGCTCCAGCCTTCTCTCGCTCTGGCTCTGACCTGCCCTTGCCTTGGCTCTGGCCTACTCTCGATCTGGCTCTTGCCTGCCTTCGCCCTGGCTCCGGCCTGCTCTCGCTTTGGTTCTGGCCTGCTCTTGCTCTGGCTCTGGCCTCCCCTCGCCTTGGCTCCGGCCTGCTGTTGCTCTGACTCTGGCCTGCCCTCGCCCCTGACTCCGGCCTGCTCTGGATCTGGCTCTGGCATGCCCTCGCCTTGGCTCCGGCCTGCTCTTGGTCTGGCTCTGGTCTGCCCTCGCCTTGGATCCGGCCTGCTCTCGCTTTGGCTCCGGCCTGCTCTCGCTCTGGCTCCGGCCTGTCCTCGCACTGTCTCCGGCCTGCCCTTGCTCTGGCTCCGGCCAGCTCTCGCCTTGGCTCCGGCCTTTTCTCGCGCTTGTTCCGGCCAGCCTTTGCCCTGGCTCTGGCCTGCTCTCGCTCTGGCCTGCCCTGGCTCTGCCTCTGGCCTTCCCTCGCCTTGGATCCGGCCTGCTCTCGCCTTGGCTCCGGCCTGCTCTCCCCCTGGCTCCGGCCTGCCCTTGCCTTGGCTCCGGCCTTCTCTTGCTCTAGCTCTGGCAAGCCCTTGCCTTTTCTCTGGCCTACTCTTGCTCTGGCTCTGGCCTGCCCTCGCCCTGGCCTGCTGTCGCTCTGGCCTGCTCTCGCTCTGGCGTGCCCTCGCCTTGGCTCCGTCCTGCTCTCACTGTGACTCTGGCCTGCCCTCGCCCTGGCTCCGGCCTGCCCTTGCTCTGGCTCCGGCCAGCTCTCGCCTTGGCTCCGGCCTACTCTCGCCCTGGCTCCGGCCTACTCTTGCTCTTGCTCTGGCCTGCTCTTGCTCTGGTCTGGCCTCGTCTGGACTCCGGCCTGTTCTCGCCCTTGTTCCGGCCAGCCTTTGCCCTGGCTCCGACCTACTCTCGCTCTGGCTCTGGCCTGCCCTGGCTCTGCCTCTGGCCTGCCCTCGCCTTGGCTCCGGGCTAATCTCGGCTTGGATCCGGCCTGCTCTCGCTCTACATCCGGACTGCCCTCGCCCTGGCTCTGGCCTGCCCTAGCCCTGGCTCCGGCCTACTTTCGCTCTGGCTCTGGCCTGCTCTCGCTCTGGCCTCGAACTGTCTCCGGCCTGCTCTCACCCTGGGTCCGGCCTGCCCTTGCCTTGGCTCCGGCCTTCTCTTGCTCTAGCTCTGGCCTGCCCTTGCCTTGGCTCTGGCCTACTCTTGCTCTGGCCTGCCCTCGCCCTGGCCTGCTGTCGCTCTGGCCTGCTCTCGCTCTGGCGTGCCCTCGCCTTGGCTCCGTCCTGCTCTCACTGTGACTCTGGCCTGCCCTCGCCCTGGCTCCGGCCTGCTCTGGATCTGGCTCTGGCCTGCCCTCTCCTTGGCTCCGGCCTGCTCTCGCCCTGGACTGCCCTTGCCTTAGCTCCGGCCTGCTCTCGCCTTGGCTCTGGCTTGCTCTTGCTCCGGCCTGCCTTCGCCCTGGCTCCGGCCTCCCCTTGCTCTGACTCTGGCCAGCCCTCGCCTTGGCTCCGGCCCGCCCTCGCCCTGGCTCCTGCCTGCCCTCGCCCTGGCTCCGGCCTGCTTTTACTCTGGCTCTGACCTGCCCTCATCTTGACTTCGGCATGCTCTCGCTCTGGTTCTGGCCTGCCCTCGCCTTGGCTCCGGACTGCTCTCGCTCGCTCTGGCTTGCTCTCGCTCTGGCCTGCCCTTGCCTTGGCTCCGGCCTTCTCTGACTCTGGCTCTGGCCTGCCCTCTTCTTGACTCCGGCATGCTCTCGCTGTGGTTCTGGCCTGCCTTCGCCTTGGCTCCGGCCTGCTCTTGCTCTGGCTCTGGCCTGTCCTCGCATAGGCTCCGGCCCGCTCCAGCCTGCTCTCGCCCTGGCTCCGGCCTGCTCTCGCTCTAGCTCCGGACTGCCCTCGCCCTGGCTCCGGCCTGCCACCGCTCTGGCTCCGGCCTGCCCTCGCCTTGGTTCCGGCCTGTTCTCGCTCTGGCTCTGGCCTGCCCTCGCTGAGGCTCCGGCCTGCTCTAGCTCTGGCCTGCCCTCGTCTTGGCAACGGCCTGCCCTCGTCCTGGCTCTGGACTGTTTTCACTCTGGCTCTGGCCTACCCTCGCCTTGGCTCCGGCCTGTTCCCGCCTTAGCTCCGGCCGACTCTCGCTCTGGCTCCGGCATGACCTCGCCCTGACTCCGGCCTGCTCTCTCTCTGGCTCTGGCCGGCCCTTGCCTTAGCTCCGGCATGCTCTCGTTCTGACTCTGGCCTGCCCTCGCCCTGGCTAGTGCCTGCCCTCATCCTTGCTCCGGCCTGCTCTCGCTCTGTCCTACCCTCACCTTGGCTCCAGCCTGCTTTCGCTCTGGCTCCGGCCTGCCCTCGCCTTGACTCCAGCCTGCCCTTGCTCTGGCTCCGGCCTGCCCTCGCCCTGATTCCGGCCTGCCCTTACATTGGCTCCGGCCAGCCCTAGCCTTGACTCCGACCTGCTCTCGCCATGGCTCCGGCCTGCTCCCTCTCTGGCTCTGGCCTGCTCGGCTCTGGCCTGCCCTTGCCTTGGCTCCGGCCTGCTCTTGCCTTGGCTCCGGCCTGCTCTCGCTCTGGCTCCGGTCTGCCCTCGCCCTGACTCCGGCCTGCCCTTGCTCTGGCTCCGGCCTGCCCTCACCCTGACTACGGCCTGCCCTTGCTCTAGCTCCGGCCTGCCCTCGCATTAGCTCGGGTCTGCTCTCGCCCTGGCTCCGATCAGCTCTCGCTCTGGCCTGCCCTCACTCTGGCTCCGGCCTGCTCTCTCTCTGGCTCTCACCTGCCGATGCCTTGGCTCCGGCCTGCTCTTCCTCTAGCTTCGGCCTGCCTTCGCCTTGGCTCCGGCCTGCTCTCGTCCTGGCTCCGACCTGTTCTCGCTCTGTTTCTGGCCTGCCCTCGCCCAGGCTCCGCCCTGCTCTCTCTCTGGCTCTGGCCTACTCTCGCTCTGGACTGTTCTCGCCCTGGTTCCGGCCGGACCTTGCCTTGGCTCCGGCCTTCTCTCGCTCTGGCTCTGGCCTGCCCTCGCTGAGGCTCCGGCCTGCTCTCGCTCTGGCCTGCCCTCGTCCTGGCTCCGGCCTGCTTTCACTCTGGCTCTGGCCTACCCTCGCCTTGGCTCCGGCCTGTTCCTGCCTTAGCTCCGGCCGGCTCTCGCTCTGGCTCCGGCATACCCTCGCCCTGACTCTAGCCTGCCCTTGCTCTGGCTCCGGCCTGCTCTCGCCTTGGCTCTGACCTGCTCTCGCTCTGGCCTTCCCTCGCCCTGGCTCTGGCCTGCTCTCTCTCTGACTCTGGCCTGCCCTCATCCTTGCTCCGGCTTGCTCTCGCTCTGGCTCTGTCCTACCCTCACCTTGGCTCCGGCCTGCTCTCGCCCTGGCTCCAGCCTGCTTTCGCTCTGGCTCCGGCCTGCCCTCGCCCTGAAACAGCCTGCCCTTGCTCTGGCTCCGGCCTGCCCTCGCCCTGATTCCGGCCTGCCCTTGGCTTGGCTCCGGCCTTCTCTCGCTCTGGCTCTGGCCTGCCCTTGCTTTGGCTCTGGCCTACTCAAGCTCTGGCCTGCCCTCGTCCTGGCTCCGGCCTGCTCTCGCTCTGGCTCTGACCTGCTCTCGCTCTGGCGTGCCCTCACCTTGGCTCTGGCCTGCTCTCGCTCTGGCTCTGGCCTGCCCTCGCCTGGCTCCGGCCTGCTCTCTCTCTGGCCTGCCCTTGCCTTGGCTCCAGCCTACTCTTGCCTTGGCTCCGGCCTGCTCTCGCTCTGGCCTCACTCACTGTAATGCACATGCCCGGGCTGAGCGGCGTGTGCGTGTGATTCCACTGGACCGTGCCGGAGAGTGAATGCCTGGAGGGGCGTAACTAGGTATTCACCCGATCCGACCAGGGTCGCACGACGGCATACGACGCCAGTGCACCAAGGAGGAACCGAGCAGAGGGACCAGGTGCTACTCCAGGACAGACCCCGGACACGGCTGTTGACCCACACAAGGGAATACAGGAACAGACTGGTTAGGCTGGCACACAGACTGGTGGGAATAGGCAGGCACGACTGGTATGCAGGCAGGCGGGTATGCAGGCAGGGGGGTACAGGCAAGCACGGCTAGAGTGCAGACAGGAAGGCACTAGCAGGTAGGAACACAGGCGGGATAGGTCACAGTACACACTGGGACTCTGGAACAGAACCACAGCAGATGTGGCGGACAAACACAGCAGAGTGAGGCCGCCCAGAGAGGTGAGCGAGAGCAGGGCAGGACGAGACCGCCCGGAGCGGTGAGCAAGAGCAGAGCAGGACGAGACCGCCCGGAGCGGTGAGCAAGAGCAGAGCAGGACGAGACCGCCCGGAGCGGTGAGCAAGAGCAGAGCAGGACGAGACCGCCCGGAGCGGTGAGCAAGAGCAGAGCAGGACGAGACCGCCCGGAGCGGTGAGCAAGAGCAGAGCAGGACGAGACCGCCCGGAGCGGTGAGCAAGAGCAGACAGAGCAGGACGAGACCGCCTGGAGAGGTGAGCAAAGAGCAGAGCAGGACGAGGCCGCCTGGAGCGTTGAGCAAGAGCAGAGCAGGACGAGGCCGCCTGGAGCGGTGAGCAAGAGCAGAGCAGGATGAGGCCGCCTGGAGCGGTGAGCAAGAGCTGGCTCCGGCATACTCTCGCTCTGGTTCTGACCTGCTCTCGCTCTGGCCTCGCCCTGTCTCCGGCATGCTCTCGCCCTTGTTCCGGCCTGCCCTTGCCTTGGCTCCGGCCTTCTCTCGCTCTGGCCTGCCCTTGCCTTGGCTCTGGCCTGCCCTCGCCCTGGCTCCGGCCTTCTCTCGCTCTGGCCTGCCGTCGCCCTGACTCCAGCCTGCTCTGGATCTGGCTCTGGCCTGCCCTCGCCTTGGCTCCGGCGCGCTCTCGCTCTGGCCTGCCCTCGCCTTGGCTCCGGCCAAATCTCGCCTTGGCTCCGGCCTGCTCTCGCTTCGGCCAGCCCTCGCCTTGGCTCCGGCCTGCTCTCGCCCTGGCGTAGGCCAGCTGTCGCTCTGGCTCTGTCTAGCCTGCCCTTGCCTTGCCTTCGGACTGCTCTTGCTCTGGCAATGGCCTGCCCTCGCCCTGGCTCCGGCCTGCTCTTGCTCTGGCCTGCTCTTGCTCTGGTCTGCCCTCGCCCTGGATCCGGCCTGCTCTTGCTCTGGCCTGCTCTTGCTCTGGCCGGCTCTTGCTCTGGCCTCGCCCTGTCTCCGGCCTGCTCTCGCCCTGGTTCCGGCCTGCCCTTGCCTTGGCTCTGGCCTACCCTCGCCTTGACTCCGGCCTGCTCTCGATCTGGCTCCGGCCTGCCCTCGCCCTGACTCCGGCCTGCCCCTCTGCAGGCAGCCCTGACTCCGGCCTGCCCCTCTGCAGGCCGCCCTGACTCCGGCCTGCCCTCGCATTGGCCGGGGCCTGCTCTCGCCCTGGCTCCGACCCGTTCTCGCTCTGGCTCTGGCCTGCCCATGCCTTGGCTCCGGCCTGCTCTTCCTCTGGCCTGCCCATGCCTTGGCTCTGGCCTGCCCTTGTCCTGGCTCCGGCCTGCTCTCGCTCTTGTTCTGGCCTGCCTTCGCCTTGGCTCCAGCCTGCTCTCGCTCTGGCTCAGGCCTGCTCTCGCTCTGGCTCAGGCCTGCTCTCGCTCTGGCTCAGGCCTGCTCTAGCTCTGGACTGCTCTCGCTCTGGCCTGCTATCGCTCTGGCTCTGGCCTGCCCTCTCTCGCCTTGGCTCTGGCCTGCTCTCGCTCTGGCCTGCCCTCGTCCTGGCTCCGGCCTGCTTTCACTCTGGCTCTGGCCTACCCTCGCCTTGGCTCCGGCCTGTTCCTGCCTTAGCTCCGGCCGGCTCTCGCTCTGGCTCCGGCATACCCTCGCCCTGACTCTAGCCTGCCCTTGCTCTGGCTCCGGCCTGCTCTCGCCTTGGCTCTGACCTGCTCTCGCTCTGGCCTTCCCTCGCCCTGGCTCCGGCCTGCTCTCGCTCTGACTCTGGCCTGCCCTCGCCCTGGCTACTGCCTGCCTTCATCCTTGCTCCGGCTTGCTCTCGCTCTGGCTCTGTCCTACCCTCACCTTGGCTCCGGCCTGCTCTCGCCCTGGCTCCAGCCTACTTTCGCTCTGGCTCCGGCCTGCCCTCGCCCTGAAACAGCCTGCCCTTGCTCTGGCTCCGGCCTGCCCTCGCCCTGATTCCGGCCTGCCCTTGGCTTGGCTCCGGCCTTCTCTCGCTCTGGCTCTGGCCTGCCCTTGCTTTGGCTCTGGCCTACTCAAGCTCTGGCCTGCCCTCGCCCTGGCTCCGGCCTGCTCTCGCTCTGGCTCTGACCTGCTCTCGTCTGGCGTGCCCTCACCTTGGCTCTGGCCTGCTCTCGCTCTGGCTCTGGCCTGCCCTCGCCATGGCTCCGGCCTGCCCTGGCCTGGCTCCGGCCTGCTCTCTCTCTGGCCTGCCCTTGCCTTGGCTCCGGCCTGCTCTCGCTCTGGCCTCACTCACTGTAATGCACATGCCCGGGCTGAGCGGCGTGTGCGTGTGATTCCACTGGACCGTGCCGGAGAGTGAATGCCTGGAGGGGCGTAACTAGGTATTCACCCGATCTGACCAGGGTCGCACGACGGCATACGACGCCAGTGCACCAAGGAGGAACCGAGCAGAGGGACCAGGTGCTACTCCAGGACAGACCCCGGACACGGCTGTTGACCCACACAGGGGAATACAGGAACAGACTGGTTAGGCTGGCACACAGACTGGTGGGAATAGGCAGGCACGACTGGTATGCAGGCAGGCGGGTATGCAGGCAGGGGGGTACAGGCAAGCACGGCTAGAGTGCAGACAGGAAGGCACTAGCAGGTAGGAACACAGGCGGGATAGGTCACAGTACACACTGGGACTCTGGAACAGAACCACAGATGTGGCGGACAAACACAGCAGAGTGAGACCGCCCAGAGAGGTGAGCGAGAGCAGGGCAGGACGAGACCGCCCGGAGCGGTGAGCAAGAGCAGAGCAGGACGAGACCGCCCGGAGCGGTGAGCAAGAGCAGAGCAGGACGAGACCGCCCGGAGCGGTGAGCAAGAGAAGAGCAGGACGAGGCCGCCTGGAGCGGTGAGCAAGAGCAGAGCAGGACGAGACAGCCTGGAGCGGTGAGCAAGAGCAGAGCAGGACGAGACCGCCTGGAGCGGTGAGCAAGAGCAGAGCAGGACGAGACCGCCTGGAGCGGTGAGCAAGAGCAGAGCAGGACGAGACCGCCTGGAGCGGTGAGCAAGAGCAGAGCAGGACGAGACCGCCTGGAGCGGTGAGCAAGAGTAGAGCAGGACGAGGCCGCCTGGAGCGGTGAGCAAGAGTAGAGCAAGACTGCCGGAGCAGTGAGCAAAAGGGTCAGAGCGGAGCAAGGCTGCCGGAGCAGCGAGCAAAAGGGTCAGAGCGGAGCAAGGCTGCCGGAGCAGCGAGCAAAAGGGTCGGAGCGGAGCAAGGCTGCCGGAGCAGCGAGCAAAAGGGTCAGAGCGGAGCAAGGCTGCCGGAGCAGTGAGCAAGGCAGAGCAGGCTAGAACCGCCGGAGCGGTGTGCAAGGCAGAGCAGGGGGGACAGGGCTCTGTTCACACGGAACAGACAGGAAGGAAAAGGCAGAGCCAGATACCCACAGGGTACTTGCAGTGAAGTAGCGAGTGGACCACAAACTCACAAGCGGGAGTACAGAGACAACAAGCAGGAGTTAGGTACGAGTTCAGACTCTGCAGAAAAAGGAAAGGAACGGACATAGAGAAAAAACAGGTAAAAGATAGAAGAGACTTCAGACTGGAACTGAGTGTACGGAGGAGACCGACACTGCAGCGGAATACAGGAGCGGGTCTGGGAATACGGCCCCCAGAGAGGCGGGACGAACAGGCAAGGAGCGTGCTCAGACAGGACAGACAAGATACAGGAGCGGGTCTAGGTAATCGGCCCCTAGAAGGCGGGAGGAACAGGCTAGGAGCGTGTTCAGACAGGCCTGGAAATACAGCCTCCAGGATAGGCAGACAAGAGAACACAGACTGGGACCTGGCACCTTCAGAGTGAAAGCACACACTGAATGAAACACAATGCTCAGGCATGGGTTAATTGGAGCAGCTGGTTTAAATACCAGGTGACAGACAGCAATAGGATGAGGACGCACAAGGGGTGTGCCCACAGCAAGTACAAGAAGCAGGAAGTGATCGGGCGCCGCCCTTAAGCAGCAGCACACAGAAGCAAACAGACAGCATGGAGGGAAGCCAGAGAGACATTCTGGATTGGAGATCAAGTGCGCGCCCTTGCACAGTGGGAGATGGACCACTATGCAAGGACGCCGCCAGGTATGTTACACTCACCCTGTCTCCGGCCTGCTCTCGTCCTGGTTTCGGCCTGCCCTTGCCTTGGCTCTGGCCTTCTCTCGCTCTGACCTGCCCTTGCCTTGGCTCTGGCCTACTCTCTCTCTGGCCTGCTCTCGCCTTGGCTCCGGCCTGCTCTCACCCTGGCTCCGACCTGCTCTCGCTCTGGCCTGCTCTCGCCCTAGCTCCGGCCTGCTCGCTCTCTGGCTCTGGCCTGCCCTCGCCCTGGCTCTGGCCTCACTCTCGCTCTGGCCTGCTCTCGCTCTGGACTCGCCCTGTCTCCGGCCTGCTCTCGCCCTGGTTCTGGCCTCACCTTGCCTTGGCTCTGGCCTTCTATCGCTCTGGCCTGCCCTTGCCTTGGCTCTGGCCTACCCTCGCCTTGGCTCCGGCCTGCTCTCGCTCTGGTTCCGGCCTGCCCTCGCGCAGACTCCGGACTGCCCTCGCCCTGGCTCCGACCTGCCCTCGCCCTGGCTCCGACCTGCCCTCACCCTGGCTCCGACCTGCCCTCGCCCTGGCTCCGACCTGCTCTCGCCCTGGCTCCGACCTGCTCTCGCCCTGGCTCCGACCTGCTCTCGCCCTGGCTCCGACCTGCTCTCGCCCTGGCTCCGACCTGCCCATGCCTTGGCTCCGGCCTGCTCTTCCTCTGGCTCTGGCCTGCCCTCCTCTTGACTCCTCTAGCCTGATCTCCCTCTTGTTCTGCCCTGCCTTCCCCATGGCTCCAGCCGGCTCTCGCTCTGGCTCAGGCCTGCTCTCGCTCTGGCCTGCCCTAGCTCTGGATCCGGACTGCTCTCGCTCTGGCTCTGGCCTGCCCTCGCCCTGGCTCCGGCATACTCTCGCTCTGGTTCTGACCTGCTCTCGCTCTGGCCTCGCCCTGTCTCCGGCATGCTCTCGCCCTTGTTCCGGCCTGCCCTTGCCTTGGCTCCGGCCTTCTCTCGCTCTGGCCTGCCCTTGCCTTGGCTCTGGCCTGCCCTCGCCCTGGCTCCGGCCTTCTCTCGCTCTGGCCTGCCGTCGCCCTGACTCCAGCCTGCTCTGGATCTGGCTCTGGCCTGCCCTCGCCTTGGCTCCGGCGCGCTCTCGCTCTGGCCTGCCCTCGCCTTGGCTCCGGCCAAATCTCGCCTTGGCTCCGGCCAAATCTCGCTTCGGCCAGCCCTCGCCTTGGCTCCGGCCTGCTCTCGCCCTGGCGTAGGCCAGCTGTCGCTCTGGCTCTGTCTGGCCTGCCCTTGCCTTGCCTTCGGACTGCTCTTGCTCTGGCAATGGCCTGCCCTCGCCCTGGCTCCGGCCTGCTCTTGCTCTGGCCTGCTCTTGCTCTGGTCTGCCCTCGCCCTGGATCCGGCCTGCTCTTGCTCTGGCCTGCTCTTGCTCTGGCCGGCTCTTGCTCTGGCCTCGCCCTGTCTCCGGCCTGCTCTCGCCCTGGTTCTGGCCTGCCCTTGCCTTGGCTCTGGCCTACCCTCGCCTTGGCTCCGGCCTGCCCTCGCCCTGACTCCGGCCTGCCCCTCTGTAGGCCGCCCTGACTCCGGCCTGCCCCTCTGCAGGCCGCCCTGACTCCGACCTGCCCCTCTGGCTCCGGCCTGCCCTCGCATTGGCTCCGGCCTGCCCTCGCATTGGCCGGGGCCTGCTCTCGCCCTGGCTCCGACCCGTTCTCGCTCTGGCCTGCCCATGCCTTGGCTCTGGCCTGCCCTTGCCCTGGCTCCGGCCTGCTCTCGCTCTTGTTCTGGCCTGCCTTCGCCTTGGCTCCAGCCTGCTCTCGCTCTGGCTCAGGCCTGCTCTCGCTCTAGCCTGCCCTAGCTCTGGCTCCGGACTGCTCTCGCTCTGGCCTGCTATCGCTCTGGCTCTGGCCTGCCCTCTCTCGCCTTGGCTCTGGCCTGCGCTCGCTCTGGCCTGCCTCCGGCCTGCTCTCTCTCTGGCCTGCCGTCGCCCTGGCTCCGGCCTACTCTTGCTCTGGCCTGCTCACGCTCTGGCCTCACTCACCCTGTCTCCGGCCTGCTCTCGTCCTGGTTTCAGCCTGCCCTTGCCTTGACTCTGGCCTTCTCTCGCTCTGGCCTGCCCTTGCCTTGGCTCTGGCCTACTCTCGCTCTGGCTCTGGCCTGCCCTCGCCCTGGCTCCGGCCTGCTCTCGCTCTGGCCTGCTCTCGCCTTGGCTACGGCCTGCTCTCGCTCTGTCTGGCCTGCCCTCACCCTGGCTCCGGCCTGCTCTGGATCTGGCTCTGGACTGCCCTCGCCTTGGCTCCGGCCTGCTCTCGCCCTGGCTCCGACCTGCTCTCGCCCTGGCTCCGACCTGCTCTCACTCTGGCTCCGGCCTGCTCTCACTCTGGCTCGGGCCTGTCCTCGCCCTGGCTCCGGCCTGCCCTCGCTCTGACTCCGGCTAGCCCTCGCCTTGGCTCCGGCCTGCTCTCGCCCTGGCTCTGCCTGCTCTTGCTCTGGCTCTGGTCTGCCCTCGACCTGGCTCCTGCCTGCTCTTGCTCTGGCCTGTTCTTGCTCTGGCTCCGGCCTGACCTCGTCTTGACTCGGCCTGATCTCGCTCTTCTTCTGGCCTGCCTTCGCCTTGGCTCCGGCCCTGCTCTCGCCTTGGCGCTAGCCTACTTTCGCTCTAGCTTCGGACTGCCCTCGCCCTGGCTCTGGCCTGCCATCACTCTGACTCCGGCCTGCTCTTCGCCCTGGCTCTGGCCTGCCCTCGCTCTGGCTCCAGCCTACTCTCGCTCTGACCTCGCCCTGTCTCCGGCCTGCTCCCCCCACTGGTTCCGGCCTGCCCTTGCCTTGGCTCCCTCCGGCCTTCTCTCGCTCTAGCTCTTGCCCGCCTTTTCCTTGGCTCTCGCCTACTCTCGCACTGGCTCCGGCCTGCCCTCGCCCTGACTCCGGCCTGCCCCTCTGCATGCCGCCCTGACTCCGGCCTGCCCCTCTGGCTCCGGCCTGCCCTCGCATTGACTCCGGCCTGCCCTCGCATTGGCTCCGGCCTGCCCTCGCATTGGCTCCGGCCTGCCCTCGCATTGGCTCCGGCCTGCTCTCGCCCGTGGCTGACCCGCTCTGGCCTGCCCTGGCCTGCTCTCTCTCTGGCTCTGGCCTGCCCATGCCTTGGCTCCGGCCTGCTCTTCCTCTGGCTCTGGCCTGCCCTCGTCTTGAATCTAACCTGATCTCGCTCTTGTTCTGGCCTGCCTTCGCCTTGGCTCCAGCCTGCTCTCGCTCTGGTTCAGGCTTGCTCTCGCCAGATCTGGCTCTGGCCTGCCCTAGCTCTGGCTCCGGACTGCTCTCGCTCTGGCTCTGGCCTGCTAGCTCTGGCTCTGGCCTGCCCTCGCCTTGGCTCTGGCCTGCTCTCGCTCTGGCCTGCCCTCGCCTGGCTCCGGCCTACTCTCTCTCTGGCCTGCCCTCGCCCTGGCTCTGGCCTACTCTCGCTCTGGCCTGCTCTCGCTCTGGCCTCACTCACCCTGTCTCCGGCCTGCTCTCGTACTGGTTTCGGCCTGCCCTTGCCTTGACTCTGGCCTTCTCTCGCTCTGGCCTGCCCTTGCCTTGGCTCTGGCCTACTCTCGCTCTGGCCTGCCCTCGCCCTGGCTCCGGCCTGCTCTCGCTTTGGCCTGCTCTCGCTCTGGCGTGCCCTCACCTTGGCTACGGCCTGCTCTCGCTCTGTCTGGCCTGCCCTCGCCCTGGCTCCGGCCTGCTCTGGATCTGGCTCTGGCCTGCCCTCGCCTTGGCTCCGGCCTGCTCTCGCCCTGGCTCCGACCTGCTCTTGCTCTGGCCTGCCCTCGTCTTGACTCCGGCCTGATCTCGCTCTTCTTCTGGCCTGCCTTCGCCTTGGCTCCGGCCCTGCTCTCGCCTTGGCGCTGGCCTACTTTCGCTCTAGCTTCAGACTGCCCTCGCCTTGGCTCTGGCCTGCTCTTCGCCCTGGCCTGCCCTTGCCCTGTCCAGCCTACTCTCGCTCTGGCTCTGGCCTGCTCTCGCTCTGACCTCGCCCTGTCTCCGGCCTGCTCCCCCCCCTGGTTCCGGCCTGCCCTTGCCTTGGCTTCCTCCAGCCTTTTCTCGCTCTAGCTCTTGCCTGCCTTTGCCTTGGCTCTCGCCTACTCTCGCTCTGGCTCTGGCCTGTCCTCGCCCTGGCTCCGGCCTGCTCTTGCTCTGGCGTGCCTTCACCATGGCTCCGGCCTGCTCTTGCTCTGCCTCTGGCCTGCCTCCGGCCTGCTCTGGCTCTGGCCTGCCCTCGCCTTGGCTCCGGCCTGCTCTCGCCCTGGCTCTGGCCTGCCCTCGCCTTGGCTCCAGCCTGCTCTACCCTTGTCTCCGACCTGCTCTCGCTCTGTCTCCGGCCTGTCCTCGCCCTCGCTCCGACCTGCCCTTGCTCTGGCTCCGGCCAGCCCTCGCCTTGGCTCCAGCCTGCTCTTGCTCTGGCTCTGGTCTGCCCTCGTCTTGACTCCGGCCTGCTCTCGCTCTGGTTCTGGCCAGCCTTCGCCTTGGCTCCGGCCTGCTCTCGCTCTGGCTCAGGCCTACTCTCTCTCTGGCTCTGGCCTGCAAGTTACCTTGGCTCCGGACTTCTCTCGCTCTGGCCTGCTATCGTTCTGGCTCCGGCCTAACCTCACCTTGGCTCCGGCCTGCTCTCGCTCTGGCTCTGGCCTGCCCTGGCTCTGGCCTTGCCTCCGGCACTCTCTCGCCTTGGCAAGGGCCTGCTCTTGCTCTGGCCTGCTCTCGCTCTGGCTCTGGACTGCTCTCGCTCTGGCCTGCCCTCGCCTTGGCTCTGGCCTGCTCTCTCCCTGGCTCCGGCCTGCTCTCGCTATGGCTTCAGCCTGCCCTCGCCCTGGCTCCGGCCTGCCCTTGATCTGGCTCCGGCCAGCCCTCGCCTTGGCTCCGGCCAGCTCCTGCTCTAGCTCCGGCCTGCTCGCCTTGGCTCCGGCCTACTCTCGCTCAGGTTCTGGCCTGCTCTTGCTCTGGCCAGGCCTTGGCCGGATCCGGCCTGCTCTCGCTCTCACTCTGATCTGCCCTCGCCCTGGCATGCTCTCGCGCTGGCTCTGGCCTGCTCTCGCCCTGGCTCTGGCCTGCTCTCGCCCTGGCTCTGGCCTGCTCTCGCCCTGGCTCCGGCCTGCTCTCGCCCTGGCTCCGGCCTGCACTCGTCCTGGCTCCGGCCTGCTCTCGCTCTGGCCTGCCCTCGTCTTGGCTCCGGCCTGCTCTCGCCCTGGCTCCAGCCTGCTCTGGCTTCGGCCTTCCCTCACCCTGGCTCCGGCCTGCCCTTTTTCTGGGTCCGGCCAGCCCTCGCCCTGGCCAGCACCTGCTCTTACTCCGTCCGGCCTGCCTTCGCCTTGGCTCCTGCCTGATCTCGCTCTGGCCTGCTCTCGCTCTGGCTCTGGCCTGCTCTCGCTCTGGCCTGCCTTCGCCTTGGCTCCGGACTGCTCTCGCTCTGGCTCTGGCCTGCTCTCGCTCTGGCTTGGGCCTGTCCTTGCCTTGCCTTGGCTCCGGCCTGCTCTCGCTCTGGCCTGCTCTTGCTCTGGCCTACCCTGGCTTTGCCTCTGGCCTGCCCTTGCCTTGGCTCCGGCCTGCTCTCGCTCTAGCTCCGTACTGCCCTCACCCTGGCTCCGCTATGCCATAGCTCGGGCTACGGCCTGCCCTCTCCTTGGCTCCGTCCTGCTCTCGCCCTGGCATCAGCCTACTCTCTCTCTGGCTTTGGCCTGCCGTCGCCCTAGTTCCGGCCTACTCTCGCTCTGGCTCTGGCCTGCTCTTGCTCTGGTTCTGGCCTCGCCTTGGCTCCGGCCTGCTCTCGCTCCCACTCTGGTCTGCCCTCACCCTGGCTGCCTGCTCTAGTTCTAGCTCTGGCCTGCTCTCGCGCTGGCTCTGGCCTGCCCTCACCCTGGCTCCGGCCTGCCCTCGCCTTGGCTCCGGCCGGCCTGCTCTCACCCTGGCTCCAGCCTGCTCTCCCTCTGGCTTAGGCCTTCCCTCGCCCTAGCTCCGGCCAGCCCTTGCTCTGGCTCCGGCCAGCCCTCGCCTTGGATACGGCCAGCACCTGCTCTGGCACCGGCCTGCCTTCGCCTTGGCTTCGGACTGCTCTCGCTCTGGCCTGCTCTGGCTCTGGCCTGTCCTTGCCTTGGCTCCGGCCTGCTCTTGCTCTGGCCTACCCTGGCTCTGCCTCCGGCCAGCCCTCGCCTTGGCTCCGGCCTGCTCTCGCCCTGGCACCGGCCTACTTTCTCTCTGGCTCTGGCCTGCCGTCGCCCTAGTTCCGGCCTACTCTAGCTCTGGCTCTGGCCTGCTCTTGCTCTGGTTCTGGCCTCACCTTGGCTCTGGCCTGCTCTCGCTCTCACTCTGGTCTGCCCTCACCCTGGCTGCCTGCTCTGGCTCTAGCTCTGGCCTGCTCTCGCGCTGGCTCTGGCCTCACTCACCCTGTCTCCGGCCTGCTCTCGTCCTGGTTTCGGCCTGCCCTTGCCTTGACTCTGGCATTCTCTCGCCAGTAACGGAAAGCATACTGCTCTCGCTCTGTCTGGCCTGCCCTCGCCCTGGCTCCGGCCTGCTCTGGATCTGGCTCTGGACTGCCCTCGCCTTGGCTCCGGCCTGCTCTCGCCCTGGCTCCGACCTGCTCTTGCCCTGGCTCCGGCCTGCTCTCGCCCTGGCTCCGGCCTGTCCTCGCCTTGGCTCCGGCCTGCCCTTGCTCTGACTCCGGCTAGCCCTCGCCTTGGCTCCGGCCTGCTCTTGCTCTGGCTTTGGCCTGCCCTCGACCTGGCTCCTGCCTGCTCTTGCTCTGGCTCTGGCCTGCTCTTGCTCTGGCCTGCCCTCGTCTTGACTCCGGCCTGATCTCGCTCTTCTTCTGGCCTGCCTTCGCCTGGGCTCCGGCCCTGCTCTCGCCTTGGCGCTGGCCTACTTTCGCTCTAGCTTCGGACTGCCCTCGCCCTGGCTCTGGCCTACCATCGCTCTGACTCCGGCCTGCTCTTCGCCCTGGCTCTGGCCTGCTCTCTCTGCCCTCGCCCTGGCTCCAGCCTACTCTCGCTCTGGCCTGCTCTCGCTCTGACCTCGCCCTGTCTCCGGCCTGCTCCCCCCCCTGGTTCCGGCCTGCCCTTGCCTTGGCTCCCTCCGGCCTTCTCTCACTCTAGCTCTTGCCTGCCTTTGCCTTGGCTCTCGCCTACTCTCGCTCTGGCTCCGGCCTGCCCCTCTGACTCCGGCCTGCCTTGCATTGGCTCCGGCCTGCCCTTGCATTGGCTCCGGCCTGCCCTCGCATTGGCTCCGGCCTGCTCTCGCCCTGGCTCCGACCTGCTCTCGCCCTGGCTCCGACCCGCTCTCGCTCTGGCCTGCCCTTGCCCTGGCTCCGACCCGCTCTCGCTCTGGCCTGCCCTTGCCCTGGCTCCAGCCTGCTCTCTCTCTGGCTCTGGCCTACCCTCGTCTTGACTCTAACCTGATCTCGCTCTTGTTCTGGCCTGCCTTCGCCTTGGCTCCAGCCTGCTCTCGCTCTGGCTCAGGCTTGCTCTCGCTCTGGCCAGCCCTAGCTCTGGCTCCGGACTGCTCTCGCTCTGCCTGCTATCGCTCTGGCTCTGGCCTGCCCTCGCCTTGGCTCTAGCCTGCTCTCGCTGTGGCCTGCCCTCGCCTGGCTTCGGCCTGCTCTCTCCCTGGCCTGCCCTCGCCCTGGCTCTGGCCTACTCTCGCTCTGGCCTCACTCACCCTGTCTCCGGCCTGCTCTCGTCCTGGTTTCGGCGTGCCCTTGCCTTGACTCTGGCCTTCTCTCGCTCTGGCCTGACCTTGCCTTGGCTCTGGCCTACTCTCGCTCTGGCTCTGGCCTGCCCTCGCCCTGGCTCCGGTCTACTCTCGCTCTGGCCTGCTCTCGCTCTGGCGTGCCCTCGCCTTGGCTACGGCCTGCTCTCGCTCTGTCTGGCCAACCCTCGCCCTGGCTCCGACCTGCTCTCGCCCTGGCTCCGACCTGCTCTCGCCCTGGCTCCGACCTGCTCTCGCCCTGGCTCCGGCCTGCTCTCGCCCTGGCTCCGGCCTGCTCTCGCCCTGGCTCCGGCCTGCTCTCGCCCTGGCTCCGGCCTGCCCTTGTTCTCTCGCCTGTCCTCGTCTTGACTCCGGCCTGATCTCGCTCTTCTTCTGGCCTGCCTTCGCCTTGGCTCCGGCCCTGCTCTCGCCTTGGCGCTGGCCTACTTTCGCTCTAGCTTCGGACTGCCCTCGCCTTGGCTCTGGCCTGCCATCGCTCTGACTCCGGCCTGCTCTTAGCATACAGATAGATAACGGAAAGCATACGAATAGATAACGGATAGATAATGGAGAGCATCCGATGGATAGATAACGGACAGCATACGGATATCTCCATATAAATCCCATTAGTTTCCATAGAACATGAATCAGCTGTTGTCATCCACATACAGGCCAGGAGTTCCACAGCTTTCCAGAATGTACTACGTCCTTCATCTTCCTCCCAGCTCCGGGGAACCCCCTTTGTTTTGCTAGCTCATCGTGACATCACAAAATCCTTCCAAAACCTAATGGGCGTGGTCAGCCAGGGCTGTCAACGTGGAGTCTATGGACTGACAGCTTATGGACAATGAATAACCGGAACTACACCTTGCAAATAGTTGCACCTGTTAGGTGCCCCCCAGACCACAGAACAAAAACCCGTGGAGGTCTCTGAAGTAGATAACGGATAGATAATGGAGAGCATACGGATAGATAATGGAGAGCATACGGATAGCATACGGATATCTGGCCTGCCCTTGCCTTGGCTCTGGCCTACTCTCGCTCTGGCCTGCCCTCGCCCTGGCTCCGGCCTGCTCTCGCTCTGGCATGCCCTCGCCTTGGCTGCGGCCTGCTCTCGCTCTGTCTGGCCTGCCCTCGCCCTGGCTCCGGCCTGCTCTGGATCTGGCTCTGGACTGCCCTCGCCTTGGCTCCGGCCTGCTCTCGCCCTGGCTCCGACCTGCTCTTGCCCTGGCTCCGGCCTGCTCTCGCCCTGGCTCCGGCCTGTCCTCGCCTTGGCTCCGGCCTGCCCTTGCTCTGACTCCGGCTAGCCCTCGCCTTGGCTCCGGCCTGCTCTTGCTCTGGCTTTGGCCTGCCCTCGACCTGGCTCCTGCCTGCTCTTGCTCTGGCTCTGGCCTGCTCTTGCTCTGGCCTGCCCTCGTCTTGACTCCGGCCTGATCTCGCTCTTCTTCTGGCCTGCCTTCGCCTGGGCTCCGGCCCTGCTCTCGCCTTGGCGCTGGCCTACTTTCGCTCTAGCTTCGGACTGCCCTCGCCCTGGCTCTGGCCTACCATCGCTCTGACTCCGGCCTGCTCTTCGCCCTGGCTCTGGCCTGCTCTCTCTGCCCTCGCCCTGGCTCCAGCCTACTCTCGCTCTGGCCTGCTCTCGCTCTGACCTCGCCCTGTCTCCGGCCTGCTCCCCCCCCTGGTTCCGGCCTGCCCTTGCCTTGGCTCCCTCCGGCCTTCTCTCACTCTAGCTCTTGCCTGCCTTTGCCTTGGCTCTCGCCTACTCTCGCTCTGGCTCCGGCCTGCCCCTCTGACTCCGGCCTGCCTTGCATTGGCTCCGGCCTGCCCTTGCATTGGCTCCGGCCTGCCCTCGCATTGGCTCCGGCCTGCTCTCGCCCTGGCTCCGACCTGCTCTCGCCCTGGCTCCGACCCGCTCTCGCTCTGGCCTGCCCTTGCCCTGGCTCCGACCCGCTCTCGCTCTGGCCTGCCCTTGCCCTGGCTCCAGCCTGCTCTCTCTCTGGCTCTGGCCTACCCTCGTCTTGACTCTAACCTGATCTCGCTCTTGTTCTGGCCTGCCTTCGCCTTGGCTCCAGCCTGCTCTCGCTCTGGCTCAGGCTTGCTCTCGCTCTGGCCAGCCCTAGCTCTGGCTCCGGACTGCTCTCGCTCTGCCTGCTATCGCTCTGGCTCTGGCCTGCCCTCGCCTTGGCTCTAGCCTGCTCTCGCTGTGGCCTGCCCTCGCCTGGCTTCGGCCTGCTCTCTCCCTGGCCTGCCCTCGCCCTGGCTCTGGCCTACTCTCGCTCTGGCCTCACTCACCCTGTCTCCGGCCTGCTCTCGTCCTGGTTTCGGCGTGCCCTTGCCTTGACTCTGGCCTTCTCTCGCTCTGGCCTGACCTTGCCTTGGCTCTGGCCTACTCTCGCTCTGGCTCTGGCCTGCCCTCGCCCTGGCTCCGGTCTACTCTCGCTCTGGCCTGCTCTCGCTCTGGCGTGCCCTCGCCTTGGCTACGGCCTGCTCTCGCTCTGTCTGGCCAACCCTCGCCCTGGCTCCGACCTGCTCTCGCCCTGGCTCCGACCTGCTCTCGCCCTGGCTCCGACCTGCTCTCGCCCTGGCTCCGGCCTGCTCTCGCCCTGGCTCCGGCCTGCTCTCGCCCTGGCTCCGGCCTGCTCTCGCCCTGGCTCCGGCCTGCCCTTGTTCTCTCGCCTGTCCTCGTCTTGACTCCGGCCTGATCTCGCTCTTCTTCTGGCCTGCCTTCGCCTTGGCTCCGGCCCTGCTCTCGCCTTGGCGCTGGCCTACTTTCGCTCTAGCTTCGGACTGCCCTCGCCTTGGCTCTGGCCTGCCATCGCTCTGACTCCGGCCTGCTCTTCACCCTGGCCTGCCCTCGCCCAGTCCAGCCTACTCTCGCTCTGGCCTGCTCTCGCTCTGACCTCGCCCTGTCTCCGGCCTGCTCCCCCCCCTGGTTCCGGCCTGCCCTTGCCTTGGCTCCCTCCGGCCTTCTCTCGCTCTAGCTCTAGCCTGCCTTTGCCTTGGCTCTCGCCTACTCTCGCTCTGGCTCTGGCCTGTCCTCGCCCTGGCTCCGGCCTGCTCTTGCTCTGGCGTGCCTTCGCCATGGCTCTGGCGTGCCTTCGCCATGGCTCTGGCCTGCTCTTGCTCTGACTATGGCCTGCCTCCGGCCTACTCTCGCTCTGGCCTGCTCTCGCTCTGGCTCTGGCCTCACTCACCCTGTCTCCGGCCTGCTCTCGTCCTGGTTTCGGCCTGCCCTTGCCTTGACTCTGGCCTTCTCTCGCTCTGGCCTGCCCTTGCCTTGGCTCTGGCCTACTCTCGCTCTGGCTCTGGCCTGCCCTCGCCCTGGCTCCGGCCTGCTCTCGCTCTGGCGTGCCCTCGCCTTGGCTCCGGCCTGCTCTGGATCTGGCTCTGGCCTGCCCTCGCCTTGGCTCCGGCCTGCTCTCGCCCTGGCTACGACCTGCTCTCGCCCTGGCTCCGTCCTGCTCTCGCCCTGGCTCCGGCCTGCTCTCGCCCTGGCTCCGGCCTGCTCTCGCCCTGGCTTGCTCTTGCTCTGGCCTACCCTGGCTCTGCCTCTGGCCTGCCCTTGCCTTGGCTCCGGCCTGCTCTCGCTCTAGCTCCATACTGCCCTCACCCTGGCTCCACTATGCCATAGCTCGGGCTACGGCCTGCCTTGGCTCCGTCCTCGCCTTGGCTCCGACTTGCTACACACAGTAAAATTTGGTGGAGGTTCCATCATGCTTTGGGGCTGTGTGGCCAATGCCGGCACCGGGAATCTTGTTAAAGTTGAGGGACGCATGGATTACAGCTCTCGCTGTGGCTCTGGCCTGCCTTCGCCAAGGCAAGCCCAGAGCCAGAGAGAAAGAAGGCCGGAGCCATGGCAAGGGAAGCCGGAACCAGGGCGAGAGCAGGCCAGAGCCAGGGCGAGAGCAGGCCGGAGCCAAGGCGAAAGCAGGGCGAGGGCAGGCCAGAGCCAGAGTCAGATCAGGCCGGAGACAAGGCGACGGCAGGCCAGAGCCAGAGCGAGGGCAGGCCAGAGCCAGAGCAAGAGCAGGCCGGACGGAGCCAAGCAAGGGCAGGCCAGAGCCAAAGCGAGAGCTGTCCGGAGCCAAGGCAAGGGCAGGCCAGAGCCAGAGCGGGAGCAAGCCGCAGCAAAGGCAGGGGCAGGCCAGAGCCAGAGCGAGAGCAGGCCAGAGGCAGAGCGAGTGTCGGCCGGAGCCAGGGCAAGGGCAGGCCGGAGCCAGGGCAAGGGTAGGCCGGAGCCAGAGCGAGAGAAGGCCGGAGCCAAGGCAAGGGCAGGCCGGAACCAGGGCAAGAGCAGGCCAGAGCCAGGGCGAGAGCAAAACTATACCTGGCCATCACTAAGATTTCATAATGACATCATCACTGATGACATCACAATACACCCTCACTACTTACACAAGTGTTTACAGCCCCGGTGTCATTGTTGTCAGTGATTAGCTAGAGATAGTGATAAACTGATCGCGCTTGGATTTGATTGAAATGTCTGGAGTTCCTCCAGACAATCTTCAGGTGTTGGCACTACTTCAGGGGATTCTTACCAACTATGCCCCTGACATTGTGCTACCACTACCGATGGCGTCCTTAGCTTTACTTACCGGCTGGTTATGGAGCTTCCAGAGCCAGGGCGAGAGCAGGCCGGAGCCAGGGCGAGAGAAGGCCAGAGCCAGGGCAAGGGCAGGCCCGAGCCAGAGTCAGAGCAGGCCGGAGTCAAGGCGAGGGCAGGCAAGAGCCAGAGCGAGGGTAAGCCAGAGCCAGAGCGAGCTTGGGCAGGCTAGAGTCAGAGCGATAACAGGCCGAAGCCAAGGCGAGAACATGCCGGAGCCAGGGAGAAGGCAGGCCAGAGCCAGAGAGAAGGCAGGCCGGAGACAAGGCGAGAGCAGGCCTGAGCCAAGGCGAGGGCAAGCCAGAGCCAGAGCGAGAGCAGGCCGGAGCCAGAGCGAGAGCAGGCCGGAGCCAAGGCGAGGGCAGGCCAGAGCCAGATCCAGAGCAGGCCGGAGCCAGAGCGAGAGCAGGCCAGAGCCAGAACGAGAGCAGACCGGAGAGCCAAGTCGAGGACAGGCCAGAGCGAGAGTAGGCCAGAGCCAAGGCAAGGGCAAGCCAGAGCCAGAATGAGAGAAGGCCGGAGTCAAGGTAAGGGCACGCCGGAACCAGGGCGAGAACAGGCCGGAGCCAGGGCGAGGCCAGAGCGAGAGCAGGCCAGAGCCAGAGCGAGAGTAGGCCGGAGCCAGGGCGAGGGCAGGCCAAAGCCAAAAAGAGAGCAGGCCGGAGCCAGGGCGAGGGCAGGCCAGAGCCAGAGCGAGAGCAGGCCGGAGCCAAGGCGAGGGCAGGCCAGAGCAAGAGCGAGAGCAGGCCGGAGCCAGGGCAAGGGCAGGCCAGAGCCAAGGCGAGGGAAGGCCAGAGCCAGAGCGAGAACAGGCCAGAGCGAGAGCAGTCCGGAGCCAATGCAAGGGCAGGCCAGAGCCAGAGCGAGAGAACTGGCCTCAGCCCTCTAGAGCTAGAGCAGGCTGGAGCCAGGGCGAGGGCAGACTCTCAGAGCCAGAGCGAGAGCAGGCCAGAGCCAGAGCGAGATCAGGCCAGAGCCAGGGTGAGGGCAGGCCGGAGCCAGGGCGAGAGCAGGCCGGAGCCAAGGCGAGGGCAGGCCGGAGCCAGAGCTGGCCGAAGCCAAGGCGAGGGCTGCCCAGAGCGGAGCCAGGGCGAGGGCAGGCCGAAGCCAGAGCGAGAGCAGGCCGGAGCAAGGGCGAGAGCAGGCCGGAGCCAAGGCGAAGGCAGACCAGAGTCAGAGCAAGAGCAGGCCGGAGCCAAGGAGAGGGCAGGCCGGAGCCAGAGCGAGGGCAGGTAGGAGCCAGAGCGAGAGCAGGCCGGAGTCAAGTTGAGGGCAGGCCAGATAGAGAGCAGGCATGAGCCAAGGTAAGGACAGTTCGAGGCCAGAGCGAGAGCAGGCCAGAGCCAGAGCGAAAGTAGGCCGGAGCCAGGGCTAGGGCAGGCCAGAGCCAGATAGAGAGCAGGCCGGAGCCAGGGTGAGGGCAGTCCGGAGCCAGGGCGAGGGCAGTCCGGAGCCAGGGCGAGGGCAGTCCGGATTTAGAGCGAGAGCAGGCCGGAGCCAAGGCGAGATTAGCCCGGAGCCAAGGCGAGGGCAGGCCAGAGGCAGAGCCAGGGCAGGCCAGAGCGAGAGTAGGCAGGCTGGAACCAGAGCGAGAGCAGGCCGGAGCCAAGGCGAGAGCAGGTCGTATCCAGGGCGAGAACAGGCAGGAGCCAAGGAGAGGGCAGGCAGGAGCCAGAGAGATAGCAGGCCTCCGGAGCCAGAACGAGGGCAGGCCGGAGCCAGTGCGAGAGCAGGCCGGAGACAAGGAGAGGCAGGCCAGAGCCAGAGCGAGAGCAAGCAAGGGCGAGAGCAGGCCGGAGCCAAGGCAAGGGCAGGCCAGAGCGAGAGCAGGCCGGAGCAAGGGTGACGGCAGGCTAGAGCTAGAGCAAGAGCAGGCGGAACCAGGGCGAGAGCAGGCCGGAGCCAAAGTGAGGGCTGGCTGGAGCCAGAGCAAGGGCAGGCCGGAGCCAGGGCGAGGGCAGGCCGGAGCCAGAGCAAGAGCAGGCCGGAGCCAAGGCGAGAGAGAGCAGGCGAGAGCCATAGCGAGAGCAGGCCGGAGCCAAAGCGAGGGCAGGTCGGAGCCAGGGCGAGGGTAGGCCAGAGTCAGAGCGATAGCAGGCTCGGTGGAGCCAAGGCGAGGGCACGCCACAGACAGAACGAGAGCAGACCGGAGCCAGGTCGAGGGCAGGCCAGAGCTAGAGCGAGAGTAGGCCAGAGCCAACGCAAGGGCAGGCCAGAGCCAGAGCGAGAGAAGGCCGGAGTCAAAGCAAGGGCAGGCCAGAACCAGGGGGAGAACAGGCCGGAGCCAGGGTGAGGCCAGAGTCAGAGCGAGAGCAGGCCAGAGCCAGAGTAGGCCGGAGCCAGGGCAAGGGTAGCCAGAGCCAAAAAGAGAGCAGGCCGGAGCCAGGGCGAGGGCAGTCTGGAGCTAGAGCGAGAGCAGGCCGGAGCTAAGACGAGAGCAGGGCCGGAGCCAAGGCGAGGGCAGGCCAGAGGCAGAGCCAGGGCAGGCCAGAGCGAGAGCAGGCCGGAGCCAAGGCGAGGGCAGGCCAAAGCCAGAGCGAGAGCAGGCCGGAGCCAGGGTGACGGCAGGTCAGAGCTAGAGCAAGAGCAGGCGGAGCCAGGGCGAGAGCAGGCCGGAGCCAAGGTGAGGGCTGGCTGGAGCCAGAGCAAGGGCAGACCGGAGCCAGGGCGAGGGCAGGCCGGAGCCAGAGCAAGAGCAGGCCGGAGCCAAGGAGAGAGCAGGCCGGAGCCAAGGCGAGGGCAGGCCAGAGCCAGAGCGAGAGCAGGTCGGAGCCAAGGCGACGGCAGGCCAGAGCCAGAGCGAGAGCAGGTCGGAGCCAAGGCGAGGGCAGGCCAGAGCCAGAGACAGAGCAGGCCGGAGCTAGAGCAAGAGCAGGCGGAGCCAGGGCGAGAGCAGGCCGAAGCCAAGGTGAGGGCTGGCTGCAGCCAGATCAAGGGCAGGCCGGAGCCAGGGCGAGGGCAGGCCGGAGCCAGAGCAAGAGCAGGCCGGAGCCAAGGAGAGAGCAGGCCGGAGCCAAGGAGAGAGCAGGCCGGAGCCAAGGCGAGGGCAAGCCAGAGCGAGAGGAGGCCGGAGCCAGGGCGAGAGCAGGCCGGAGCCAAGGCGAGGGCAGGCCAGAGCCAGATCCAGAGCAGGCCGGAGCCAGGGCGAGGGCAGGTCAGAGTCAGAGCGAGAGCAGGCTGGAGCCAAGGCGAGGGCACGACAGAGCCAGAGCGAGAGCAGGCCAGAGCCAGAACGAGAGTTGACCGTAGCCAGGTCGAGGGCAGGACAGAGCTAGAGCGAGAGTAGGCCAGAGCCAAGGCAAGGGCAGGCCAGAGCCAGAGCGAGAGAAGGCCGGAGTCAAATCAAGGGCAGGCCGGAACCAGGGCGAGAACAGGCCGGAGCCAGGGAGAGGCCAGATTGAGAGCAGGCCAGAGCCAGAGCGAGAGTAGGCCGGAGCCAGGGCTAGGGCAGGCCAGAGCCAGATAGAGAGCAGGCCGGAGCCAGGGTGAGGGCAGTCCGGAGCCAGGGCGAGGGCAGTCCGGAGCCAGGGCGAGGGCAGTCCGGATTTAGAGCGAGAGCAGGCCGGAGCCAAGGCGAGATTAGCCCGGAGCCAAGGCGAGGGCAGGCCAGAGGCAGAGCCAGGGCAGGCCAGAGCGAGAGTAGGCAGGCTGGAACCAGAGCGAGAGCAGGCCGGAGCCAAGGCGAGAGCAGGTCGTATCCAGGGCGAGAACAGGCAGGAGCCAAGGAGAGGGCAGGCAGGAGCCAGAGAGATAGCAGGCCTCCGGAGCCAGAACGAGGGCAGGCCGGAGCCAGTGCGAGAGCAGGCCGGAGACAAGGAGAGGCAGGCCAGAGCCAGAGCGAGAGCAAGCAAGGGCGAGAGCAGGCCGGAGCCAAGGCAAGGGCAGGCCAGAGCGAGAGCAGGCCGGAGCAAGGGTGATGGCAGGCTAGAGCTAGAGCAAGAGCAGGCGGAACCAGGGCGAGAGCAGGCCGGAGCCAAGGTGAGGGCTGGCTGGAGCCAGAGCAAGGGCAGGCCGGAGCCAGGGCGAGGGCAGGCCGGAGCCAGAGCAAGAGCAGGCCGGAGCCAAGGCGAGAGAGAGCAGGCGAGAGCAATAGCGAGAGCAGGCCGGAGCCAAAGCGAGGGCAGGTCGGAGCCAGAGCGAGGGCAGGCCAGAGTCAGAGCAATAGCAGGCTCGGCGGAGCCAAGGCGAGGGCACGCCACAGACAGAACGAGAGCAGACAGGAGCCAGGTCGAGGGCAGGCCAGAGCTAGAGCGAGAGTAGGCCAGAGCCAACGCAAGGGCAGGCCAGAGCCAGAGCGAGAGAAGGCCGGAGTCAAAGCAAGGGCAGGCCAGAACCATGGGGAGAACAGGCCAGAGCCAGGGTGAGGCCAGAGTCAGAGCGAGAGCAGGCCAGAGCCAGAGTAGGCCGGAGCCAGGGCAAGGGTAGCCAGAGCCAAAAAGAGAGCAGGCCGGAGCCAGGGCGAGGGCAGTCTGGAGCTAGAGCGAGAGCAGGCCGGAGCTAAGACGAGAGCAGGGCCGGAGCCAAGGCGAGGGCAGGCCAGAGGCAGAGCCAGGGCAGGCCAGAGCGAGAGCAGGCCGGAGCCAAGGCGAGGGCAGGCCAGAGCCAGAGCGAGAGCAGGCCGGAGCCAGGGTGACGGCAGGTCAGAGCTAGAGCAAGAGCAGGCGGAGCCAGGGCGAGAGCAGGCCGGAGCCAAGGTGAGGGCTGGCTGGAGCCAGAGCAAGGGCAGGCCGGAGCCAGGGCGAGGGCAGGCCGGAGCCAGAGCAAGAGCAGGCCGGAGCCAAGGAGAGAGCAGGCCGGAGCCAAGGCAAGGGCAGGCCAGAGCCAGAGCGAGAGCAGGTCGGAGCCAAGGCGAGGGCAGGCCAGAGCCAGAGCGAGAGCAGGTCGGAGCCAAGGCGAGGGCAGGCCAGAGCCAGAGACAGAGCAGGCCGGAGCTAGAGCAAGAGCAGGCGGAGCCAGGGCGAGAGCAGGCCGAAGCCAAGGTGAGGGCTGGCTGCAGCCAGATCAAGGGCAGGCCGGAGCCAGGGCGAGGGCAGGCCGGAGCCAGAGCAAGAGCAGGCCGGAGCCAAGGAGAGAGCAGGCCGGAGCCAAGGAGAGAGCAGGCCGGAGCCAAGGCGAGGGCAGGCCAGAGCGAGAGGAGGCCGGAGCCAGGGCGAGAGCAGGCCGGAGCCAAGGCGAGGGCAGGCCAGAGCCAGATCCAGAGCAGGCCAGAGCCAGGGCGAGGGCAGGTCAGAGTCAGAGCGAGAGCAGGCTGGAGCCAAGGCGAGGGCACGACAGAGCCAGAGCGAGAGCAGGCCAGAGCCAGAACGAGAGCTGACCGTAGCCAGGTCGAGGGCAGGACAGAGCTAGAGCGAGAGTAGGCCAGAGCCAAGGCAAGGGCAGGCCAGAGCCAGAGCGAGAGAAGGCCGGAGTCAAATCAAGGGCAGGCCGGAACCAGGGCGAGAACAGGCCGGAGCCAGGGAGAGGCCAGATTGAGAGCAGGCCAGAGCCAGAGCGAGAGTAGGCCGGAGCCAGGGCGAGGGCAGGCCAGAGCTAGAGCGAGAGAAGGCCGGAGCTAAGGCGAGAGCAGGGCCGGAGCCAAGGCGAGGGCAGGCCAGAGGCTGAGCCAGGGCAGGCCAGCGCCAGAGCGAGAGCAGGCCGGAGCCAAGGCTAGGGCAGGCCAGAGCCAGAGCAGGTCGGAGCCAAGGCGAGGGCAGGCCAGAGCAAGGGCAGGCCGGAGCCAGGGCGAGGGCAGGCAGGAGCCAGAGCAAGAGCAGGCCGGAGCCAAGGCGAGAGCAGGCCGGAGCCAAGGCGAGGGCAGGCCAGAGCCAGAGCGAGAGCAGGCCGGAGCCAGGGCGAGAGCAGGCCGGAGACAAGGCGAGGGCAGGCCAGAGCCAGATCCAGAGCAGGCCGGAGCAAGGGCGAGGGCAGGCCCAGAGCGAGAGCAGGCCGGAGCCAAGGCGAGGGCACGCCAGAGCGAGAGCAGGCCAGAGCCAGAACGAGAGCTGACTGGAGCCAGGTCGAGGGCAGGCCAGAGCTAGAGTGAGAGTAGGCCAGAGCCAAGGCAAGGGCAGGCCAGAGCCAGAGTGAGAGAAGGCCGGAGTCAAAGCAAGGGCAGGCCGGAACCAGGGCGAGAAAAGGCCGGAGCCAGGGCAAGGCCATAGCCAGAGCGAGAGCAGGCCAGAGCGAGAGTAGGCCAGAGCCAAAAAGAGAGCAGGCCAGAGCCAGGGCGAGGGCAGTCCGGAGCTAGAGCGAGAGCAGGCCGGAGCTAAGGCGAGAGGCAGGGCCGGAGCCAAGGCGAGGGCAGGCCAGAGGCAGAGCCAGGGCAGGCCAGCGCCAGAGCGAGAGCAGGCCGGAGCCAAGGCTAGGGCAGGCCAGAGCCAGAGCAGGTCGGAGCCAAGGCGAGGGCAGGCCAGAGCAAGGGCAGGCCGGAGCCAGGGCGAGGGCAGGCAGGAGCCAGAGCAAGAGCAGGCCGGAGCCAAGGCGAGAGCAGGCCGGAGCCAAGGCGAGGGCAGGCCAGAGCCAGAGCGAGAGCAGGCCGGAGCCAGGGCGAGAGCAGGCCGGAGACAAGGCGAGGGCAGGCCAGAGCCAGATCCAGAGCAGGCCGGAGCAAGGGCGAGGGCAGGCCCAGAGCGAGAGCAGGCCGGAGCCAAGGAGAGGGCACGCCAGAGCGAGAGCAGGCCAGAGCCAGAACGAGAGCTGACCGGAGCCAGGTCGAGGGCAGGCCAGAGCTAGAGTGAGAGTAGGCCAGAGCCAAGGCAAGGGCAGGCCAGAGCCAGAGTGAGAGAAGGCCGGAGTCAAAGCAAGGGCAGGCCGGAACCAGGGCGAGAAAAGGCCGGAGCCAGGGCAAGCCCATAGCCAGAGCGAGAGCAGGCCAGAGCGAGAGTAGGCCAGAGCCAAAAAGAGAGCAGGCCAGAGCCAGGGCGAGGGCAGTCCGGAGCTAGAGCGAGAGCAGGCCGGAGCTAAGGCGAGAGGCAGGGCCGGAGCCAAGGCGAGGGCAGGCCAGAGGCAGAGCCAGGGCAGGCCAGCGCCAGAGCGAGAGCAGGCCGGAGCCAAGGCTAGGGCAGGCCAGAGCCAGAGCAGGTCGGAGCCAAGGCGAGGGCAGGCCAGAGCAAGGGCAGGCCGGAGCCAGGGCGAGGGCAGGCAGGAGCCAGAGCAAGAGCAGGCCGGAGCCAAGGCGAGAGCAGGCCGGAGCCAAGGCGAGGGCAGGCCAGAGCCAGAGCGAGAGCAGGCCGGAGCCAGGGCGAGAGCAGGCCGGAGACAAGGCGAGGGCAGGCCAGAGCCAGATCCAGAGCAGGCCGGAGCAAGGGCGAGGGCAGGCCCAGAGCGAGAGCAGGCCGGAGCCAAGGAGAGGGCACGCCAGAGCGAGAGCAGGCCAGAGCCAGAACGAGAGCTGACCGTAGCCAGGTCGAGGGCAGGACAGAGCTAGAGCGAGAGTAGGCCAGAGCCAAGGCAAGGGCAGGCCAGAGCCAGAGCGAGAGAAGGCCGGAGTCAAAGCAAGGGCAGGCCGGAAGCAGGGCGAGAACAGGCCGGAGCCAGGGAGAGGCCAGATTGAGAGTAGGCCGGAGCCAGGGCGAGGGCAGGCCAGAGCCAAAAAGAGAGCAGGCCGGAGCCAGGGCGAGGGCAGTCCGGAGCTAGAGCGAGAGAAGGCCGGAGCTAAGGCGAGAGCAGGGCCGGAGCAAAGGCGAGGGCAGGCCAGAGCGAGAGCAGGCCGGAGCCAAGGCTAGGGCAGGCCAGAGCCAGAGCAGGTCGGAGCCAAGGCGAGGGCAGGCCAGAGCAAGGGCAGGCCGGAGCCAGGGCGAGGACAGGCAGGAGCCAGAGCAAGAGCAGGCCGGAGCCAAGGCGAGAGCAGACCGGAGCCAAGGCGAGGGCAGGCCAGAGCCAGAGCGAGAGCAGGCCGGAGCCAGGGCGAGAGCAGGCCGGAGACAAGGCGAGGGCAGGCCAGAGCCAGATCCAGAGCAGGCCGGAGCAAGGGCGAGGGCAGGCCAGAGCCAGAACCAGAGCAGGCCGGAGCAAGGGCGAGGGCAGGCCCAGAGCGAGAGCAGGCCGGAGCCAAGGCGAGGGCACGCCAGAGCGAGAGCAGGCCAGAGCCAGAACGAGAGCTGACCGGAGCCAGGTCGAGGGCAGGCCAGAGCTAGCGTGAGAGTAGGCCAGAGCCAAGGCAAGGGCAGGCCAGAGCCAGAGTGAGAGAAGGCCGGAGTCAAAGCAAGGGCAGGCCGGAACCAGGGCGAGAAAAGGCCGGAGCCAGGGCAAGGCCATAGCCAGAGCGAGAGCAGGCCAGAGCGAGAGTAGGCCAGAGCCAAAAAGAGAGCAGGCCGGAGCCAGGGCGAGGGCAGTCCGGAGCTAGAGCGAGAGCAGGCCGGAGCTAAGGCGAGAGGCAGGGCCGGAGCCAAGGCGAGGGCAGGCCAGAGGCAGAGCCAGGGCAGGCCAGCGCCAGAGCGAGAGCAGGCCGGAGCCAAGGCGAGGGCAGGCCAGATCCAGAGCGAGAGCAGGTTGGAGCCAAGTCGAGGGCAGGCCAGAGCCAGAACGAAAGCAGGCCAGAGCCAGAGCGAGAGCAGTCCGGAGCCAAGGAAAGGGAAGGCCACAGCCAGAGAGGTAGAGCAGGCTTGAGCCAGAGCGAAGGCAGGCCAGAACCAGAGCGAGAGCAGACCGGAGTCAAGAAGAGGGAAGGCTAGAGCAAGAGCAGGCCGGAGCCAGGGCGAGGGCAGGCCAGAACCAGAGAAAGAGCAGGCCGGAGCCAAGGCGAGGGCTGGCCAGAGCCAGGGCGAAGGCAGGCCGGAGCCAGGGTGAGGGCAGGCCGGAGCCAGAGAAATAGCAGGCCGGAGCCAAGGTGAGGGCAGGCCAAAGCCAGAGCGAGAGCAGGCCGGAGCCAAGGCGAGGGCAGGCCAGAGACAGATCCAGAGCAGACCGGATGCATTATGTAAGGACTCTGCTGTGGTATTTAAGGACTCTGCTGCATTATTTAAGGACTTTGCTGCATTAATTAAGGACTCTGCTGCTGTATTGAAGGACTCTGCTGCATTATTTAAAGACTGCAGCTGTATTTAAGGACTCTGCTGCTGCATTTAAGGACTCTGCTGCACTATTTAAGGACTCTGCTGCGGTATTTAAGGACTCTGCTGCGGTATTTAAGGACTCTGCTGCGGTATTTAAGGACTCTGCTGCGGTATTTAAGGACTCTGCTGCGGTATTTAAGGACTCTGCTGCATTATTTAAGGACTTTGCTGCATTATTTCAGGACTCTGCTGCGGTATTTAAGGGCTCCTCTGCATTATTTAAGGACTTTGCTTCATTATTTAAGGACTCTGCTGCAGTATTTAAGGGCTCTGCTGCATTATTTAAGGACTTTGCTGCATTATTTAAGGACTCTGCTGCGGTATTTAAGGACCAGGGCGAGGGCAGGCCAGAGTCAGAGCGAGAGCAGGCCAAAGCCAGAGCGAGAGCAGGCCAAAGCAAAGGCAGGCCAAAGCCAGAGTGAGTGCAGAACGGAGCCAAGGCAAAGGCAGGCCAGAGAGAGAGCAGGCTGGAGCCAAGGCGAGGGCAGGCTGGAGGCAGAGCGAGAGCAGGCTGGATCCAAGGCGACGGCAGGCCAAAACCAGAGCGAGAGAATGCCGGAGCCAGGGCGAGAGCAGGCCAGATCGAGAGCAGGCCAGAGACAGGGAGAGGGCAGGCCGGAGCCAGAGCGAGAACAGGCCGGAGCCAGAGCGAGAGCAGGAAGGAGCCAGAGCGAGAGCAGGCCGGAGCCAGAGCGAGAGCAGGCTAGAGCCAAAACGAGAGCAGGCCAGATTCAGGGCGAGAGCAGGCCGAAGCCAAGGCAAGGGCAGGCCGGAGCCAGAGCGAGAGCAGGCCGGAGCCAGGGCGAGAGCAGGCCGGAGCCAGGGCGAGAGCAGGCCGGAGCCAGGGCGAGAGCAGGCCGGAGCCAGGGCGAGAGCAGGACAGAGCCAGAGCGAGAGCAGGACAGAGCCAGAGCGAGAGCAGGACAGAGCCAGAGCGAGAGCAGGACAGAGCCAGGGCAAAGGCAGGCCAGAGCCAGAGCGAGAGCAGGCCGGAGCCAGGATATTTGAAAGCAAGCAAACCTCTAATATGGGCCATAGAAGTATGTATAGATTTACATTTCTATAACCTTTATGCCCATATTAGAGGTCTGATAAGTCCTAGGGGGTGACAGATTCCCTTTAATGCTTGTGTCGTGGTTGGCCTCTAGCCCGGTGTCTCATGTGTTGGGTTTGCCCACTCCGGGTCCTCCTGAAGGAGGAAGTAGGATTTCTCTTTTTATTTTGTGCTTTTGTCTTCTTGCCCAGTGATAGGGGCGGATCTCATCCTCTCAGGCCTAGCCCAACCCTAACCCTAGCCCTAACCCTAACCCCAACCCTACCACAACCCTAAGCCTAGAGTTTATATTTTACGCCGTTTAGACAACTTTATTCTTCGAGACAGTGCGATTACAGCGATACCAGAATCATATCGGGTTTTTATGATTGACAGCTGTCACACACTACAAGACGCATTTTTTCGTAAAATCTAGTTTTTGCATCGCCATATTTTTAGAGCTATAATTTTTCCATATTTTGTCCGACAGAGTCATGTGACGTCTTGTTTTTTGCGGGATGAGTTGACGTTTTTATTGGTGCCATTTTCAGGCACGTGACATATTTTGATCGCTCTCTATTCCGATTAATGGGAGGCAGAATAAACAAAAACCAACAATTCAGGAATTGTTTTTTTTTATTTTTTTTTTATGCTGTTCCGCGTGTGGTAAAATTGATAAGGTAGCTTTATTCTTTGGGTCAGTACGTTTACAGTGGTACCACATTTATATCGATTTTCTATATTTTGGCGCTTTTAAACAATAAAAGCTATTTTATAGAAAAAATATTTTTTTTGCATCGCTTTATTCTGAGAGCTATAACTTTTTTATTTTTAGGCTGATGGAGCTGTATGGCGGCTTGTTTTTTGCGGGACAAGATGACGTTTTCAGTGGTATCATTATTATTTATATTCGTCTTTTTGATCGCGTGTTATTCCATTTTTTGTTTGGGGGTATGATGATAAAGCATTGTTTTTTGCTTTATTTTTGGTGTTTTTTTTTTTTTTTTTTTTCTTCACTTTGACACTTTTTTTACTTTTATTCTTTGTCCCACTATGGGACTTTCACTTTTTTTATTCTGATCGCCTGTATAGCATAGGGATGGAGCACCAGCCCTGTGCTATACAGGCTGTCAGCGATGCAAATGCAGAATATACTTTGGTCATGCACTGCGCATGCCAAAATATCTTCCTGCTGTCTGGTGACCCAGATGTTGTCATGACGACATTCGGTCGTCATGGCAACATCCAGGAAGCCGCGGCAGACATCGCTGGACGCCGGCAGGAGAGGTGAGTATCCCGATCACCTCCCCTTGCCCCCGCAATGCTGCGATCGACTCAGCTGCGACAATCGGCTGACACCCGGCGGCGATCGCGCCCGCACAGCCTGTGTGCGGGCGCGATCGCAAAGACGTACTAATACGTATCAGGCTCTTAAGTCCCATGGCGCAGATACGTATTAGTACGTCTTGAGCTTTAAAGGGGTTAAACTACAACTCCAATGTCAGCCCCTAATTCAATAGGAACCAAAGATCTGAGAACAGAGAATGATAATAAAATAATTTGTCCACATAAATGGCAAAACTACCCAAAAATGGAGCCCCATAAAGATGTCCCAACTTGACCTCCCCCACCCACCTAATATCAACTGATCGTCAGCAATTTCTCATTTACACAAGGGGTTGTCCTGAAAATGTCTTATTATAGAGTGTTCCCGGCAATCCATGATAAATCCGGTGGATACATTATAAGTATACCAAAGCTTAAAAGTAAAGAGCTACTTACCTGGACTCGTTCTCTCTCAGCTGTCAGGTTATAGTGACACAAGATGGCAGCAGTGTAGAAATTTATACATTCTATTCCAATTGTGATGTCTATGATGTCATGTGCCTTGTGATGTCATAATAGCTATCACTGTCATTTCAAATTTACAACCGCAAGAAAAAGTTGATTTCATGGTTTAAGAAAAAATATGGTGGGTAATTGCAGCCTGTGATTATTTTACATATTGTTATTAATATTTGTCATGTCCTTCACTGCTGCCTCCTGCACTGCTTTTTATATACTGTTTATTTTAATAATGGACAATTCACAAGCCCTGCATGTAGAATATATAGTTAATGGCCTCTGTTGAATGACTAGATGCCTATTAGAGCAATAAGATATACTCTATGTCTACAATCTTTTGGCTGAGTCTAAGGGCTCATACTCATCTGCGTATAAATCACACGAGTGCAATATGATAAAAAAAAATTGGATTGCACTCTGACTCTTGTTATTGAATGATTATGTGTTCATCTGTGATTTTTTTTCCCAGCTCAGATCGAACTGAGAAAAAAAAAATCACAGCATGCTGCAAGTGGCTGCATATATCAGACGAGACTCGCCAATGCAAGTCAATGTGTGCGAGAAAACAAAAGCACAGCAAACGGACCATGCTTATGCCATCCATATAGCGTCCATATAATACGCATCTATGTAACACCTTTCAGTGACTGTGGCGGCATCTCAGCACACAAATCCTGTATCTCACATCTTTGTCTGGCCTTGTCTTCTGTGTTTTGGCCATCATGCCAACAAGACAAGGGTGATTGGGGCAAGAGACATGCTGGTGAGGGGGTTGTTGGCTGCCGTGATGCTGGTAATGGAGGTGGCTGCCAAGATGCTGGCACTGGAGGTGGCTGCCGTGATGGTGCCACTGTAGTTGGTGGTGGTTGCTGCGATGCTGTGACTGGAGGTGGTGGTGATGGCTGCTGTGATGCTGGTACTGGAGGTGGTGGCTGCCGTGATGGTGGGTCTGCTGAGTGCCCTTCTTGGGGGGTCTAATGACCGGGTTTTGTTGTCCTCAGAAAGTTGCCACCTATCAAGGAATTAAAAGATGGCCATCGGTGAATTTGGTGGCGCAGCGGCAGACGAAACAATTTGGAGGGCAGCCCTGGTCTGCAGCCTCAAAAAAAAGGGAACGTGCCTGAAATAACGGGCCAGGCTTAGACAAACACTCTCATCATCATCACTCACAGGTATTCCCATGTCACGTACGCCAGTGAGGGTGGGGCGGTAGCGATGCTGGCTTATTGGTGCATGAGGGGAGGTGTCGAGGGGCTGTGGTGTACTGGTGCTCTCCGCAGGCTCTTCTTCTTTCTGGCCCCCAGCTCCGGCCTCCATTTCAGATTCCTCTCTGGCTTCCAGAACCTCCGGGCTACAGGTATTTCCCTTTTTGGTCCAGTCAGATCTGTAAGGTCAGGGATGACAGAGAAAAAAGCATTTTTAATATGCAAAATAATAATCAAACCATTACAACAAATAAAACTGAAAAAGATAGCCACTTACGGGTGAAAATCTAGGACTAGGGTCAAAAACTGGAGCCGGTCATAATATAGGTATGGCCTTTCTTTTTAAGAGCCACATCACCACTCTTCCTACCCTGTTGTCGCTCGCGGCGGCACTGGTCCCGGCAACTGCTCCATAATCTTGTCACTACACCCACTGGAAAGAAAAGTGGAAGAGATTATATACAATTTTTATAGGTAAAGGATGCTGTATGTAATAACATGTATAGTGTGTATTCTAATATCACTGCTAGCAGGGGCGGGCTGGCAAATTTTAGCCTGGGGGCAAGCACACAGCAGTGGTCCATGAGTAGCGGCCCATCCTTAAAGGTCGTTTTCCCACAAACAATAGTATATTTTAATCAATAGATCTTGGAGTAATAATAATTTCCACAATTGGATGTGATATAATAATGTTCCTGTGCTGAGATAATCTTATAAATGTGCCCCTGCTGTGTACTGTGTAATGGCTGTGTCTTACCGTGCAGGAACATGTTCTGATCATACCACATCTCCTGGGCAGGGGGGGAAAGAGGATACAGGCAGGATAGCAGGGGATCACAGAGGATTCTTTTTGTGAGTAAAACATTTCAATGCCTGTTTTTAAACAATATTTTAGCTCAAAGAAAGACTCAGCTGTGATCCCCTGCTGTAATGTATATATACTCTCTTTATATATAGATGATTAGTGTGCACACAGTCTGTAGGTCAAGGTGCAGGTACACGGGATGTGGAATCCCCAGAATCGGCGTAGATTAAATCACCGCACATTCTAGTTTCATGACGCAAACTAAAGTCTATTTGAAGACATGCAATAAGACACATTTAAGGTGCAGGGAATAATGCAACAGTAAATGAACGTTTTGACCCATCGTTTGCATCTTGAAACTAGAGTGTGCAGTGATTTAATCGATGCTATATCCTCTTTTGCTTCCTCCCCTGCCCAGTAGCTGTGGTATGATCAGACCATGTTCCTGCACAGTCAGACACAGCCATTACACAGTACACAGCAGGGGCACATTTATAACATTATCTCAGCACAGGAACATTATTATATCACATCCAATTGTGGAATTTATTATTATTCCAAGATCTATTGATTAAAATATACTTTTGTTCGCAGAAAACCCCTTCAACATGTTTATTACCAGCTGCTTCATAGGCTATATTCACACAAACGTATGGTCTAAGTGCTGCCCGTGGAGAAAAATGACAGCACTTGGTCCAGTTCAGGTGAGCATTTAAAACTGGTAATACATAAGCATAATATGTACAATGTCTGACCACTACAAAACGGATTTAGGTTGTTAGAGGTGTAATGCAAGTAATCCAAGGTACGCTGTGCTTTTCTACACTCATTGGTAGTGCGGCGGATTTTTCCGCATTGATAATCCGCAGCGGAAATTTCCGCAGCATGTGCACACCAGATGCGGATTATCATTGGGGAACATAGCAGACCTTCTACCAAGCGTTTTTTAAGCGTTTCTGCAGCGGAATTGCCGTTGCGGAAACGCTTAAAAAACGCATAGTGGGCACACAGCCTAAAGGTGGCCACACATAAGCACAGGTCTGCCAGATAGATACCTATGAATTATTATTTTGTGTATTATTTCCTACATACTTGATCGAGCAAGTCATCAATGTAAAAGTCCACTCCACATTATAGTATATGATGTACGAGTCACTAATTATCATGTGTGTCCCATCTGATGTCTGTGCACACAGTGAACATATTATACCACATACAATACAATATACATAGGAGAATATATGACTGATATATAGAGATGAGCAACTTCATTTGCAGGACCCTGATCCAATGGTCAGATGAATATTCAGTGGCTGCTGGATAGGAGCCCTGACAGCCTCCTACCTGACACCATTCTCTTTCTCTTCCTTTGATTTGTAGCCAGGCACAATGTCATGTATGTGTCACGCCAAAAAGATGACATCATGCAAAGACTATAATCAAAAGAGGAGTCAGAGATGCCGGCAGGCGGGAGGAGGCTCGCGGGGCTCTGGTCTGGTGGCCACAGACTACTGACGGGACTGTTTGACCAGTGTCCTGCGAATCAATTCGCTCATCTGTACTGGAATAAGATATATTATGACTACATACATCAGATGTTACATACAGAATAGCATGTGACAGTTATATACCACACTATGAGCACAGACATCAGATATTACACCAGTGACATATTATCCTCTGTATAACATTGGATGCCTGTATCAAAGTCCATCACATCCAGTATACAGCATAATATGTGATGGTATGCGATATACTGGGATACAGACATCACATATTCATACCTCTCAACTCTTGAAGAACAGAAAGGGGGACAGAAAGAGGCTATGCGCGGCAAATTTTGGCCTCGCCCCTGGTCACACCCCAATCCACGCCCATTTACCATTATCTTTCTCGCCCGGCAGGAGGAGTTGTCAGAGGGGCGCTGGTAGTGAGGGAAATTCAGCAGACGGCCGAGACTGCAAAGCCCAGACCCAAATCCAGGACTGTCCACTGTATCCAGGGCAGCTGGGACTAGAGATGAGCAGATGGATTCCGGGGCCTCCAGTCGGGGGTCCAGGTCAGTGCTACCTGGCGGCTGGACTGGAGGCCATGAGTCTCTTATCTTCCGGGGCAGTGCGGCCTCATCTGTGAGTCCTGCTCATCTCTTGTTGGGACCTGAGGGTTATTTTTTGTTCCCTCATTCACAGTCGGAGCCGCCAGAACTTTCTCATCTTTATGTAGATTCATTATACGACATCTGGCTTTCTTGTGGTGGCTCTTACTGTATATTGGGGGCTATGCGAGGGCTCATACCGTAGGTAGGGGTGGCGTGTGCTAATACTGTATGTACGGGGTTGTGTGGGGGCTCATACTGTATATAGGGGGATGTCAGCATACTTAAATCTGCTCAATATTAAGTGATAATATAAATATACAAAAAATATATAATTAATATGTTAATATTAATATTGAGCTGAATTAATTTGAACCTATTGGTTCGGGCTCCACAACAGTCACGGTCTCTCACGTGGCCCCTTGGGAAAATTAATCTCCCACCCCTGCCTATTTCAAAGCGCTATGTTAAAAATCACACAGACATCATACACACAGCGGGCACAACCATCACACAGACATCATACACACAGCGGGCACAACCATCACACAGACATCATACACACAGCGGGCACAACCATCACACAGACATCACACACACAGCGGGCACAACCATCACACAGACATCACACACAGCGGGCACAACCATCACACAGACATCATACACACAGCGGGCACAACCATCACACAGACATCATACACAACCATCACACAGACATCATACACACAGCGGGCACAACCATCACACAGACATCATACACACAGCGGGCACAACCATCACACAGACATCATACACACAGCGGGCACAACCATCACACGGACATCATACACACAGCGGGCACAACCATCACACAGACATCATACACACAGCGGGCACAACCATCACACAGACATCACACACACAGCGGGCACAACCATCACACAGACATCATACACACAGCGGGCACAACCATCACACAGACATCATACACACAGCGGGCACAACCATCACACAGACATCATACACACAGCGGGCACAACCATCACACAGACATCACACACACAGCGGGCACAACCATCACACAGACATCATACACACAGCGGGCACAACCATCACACAGACATCATACACACAGCGGGCACAACCATCACACAGACATCACACACACAGCGGGCACAACCATCACAAAGACATCATACACACAGCGAGCACAACCATCACACAGACATCATACACACAGCGGGCACAACCATCACACAGACATCATACACACAGCGGGCACAACCATCACACAGACATCACACACACAGCGGGCACAACCATCACACAGACATCATACACACAGCGGGCACAACCATCACACAGACATCACACACACAGCGGGCACAACCATCACACAGACATCATACACACAGCGGGCACAACCATCACACAGACATCACACACACAGCGGGCACAACCATCACACAGACATCATACACACAGCGGGCACAACCATCACACAGACATCATACACACAGCGGGCACAACCATCACACAGACATCACACACACAGCGGGCACAACCATCACACAGACATCATACACACAGCGGGCACAACCATCACACAGACATCATACACACAGCGGGCACAACATGACATGTATATAGTCCCTTCTTCTCCATCATGTCTCCAGTGGCAGTGGTGGGGCCTGGTGTTTGCAATCAGCAGCAGAGTATGGGCTGTACGCAGGAGAGCTGTCAGCCCTGCAGTGTCCCTAAATCCCCTCCCATCCCCCCTAGTCCCGACTGCAGAGCTGCTGGTGACATTGCATGAGCCCCCTCCCATCCTGTAATAACAGCAGCCACAGATGGGAGAGGCTGCGGGTCTCCCCCTCACCTCAGGACCGCACCTTGTTGTCATGTCCTCCGCAGACTTGGCCCCGCCCCCTGACCCCTCACCTCCTCATGCTGCGCGGTCTCTGCACAGTAGAATTCCTCTGCCCTGATGCCGGGGAGGAGCAGAGAGCGGGAGGCGGAGCTACAAGGGGTCACACACAGCATGGAAAGCCTGCGTGTCTGGAGGAAAAGCCCAGTGCCCAGCAGCGCCCCTGCCGGGAGAAGAGCTGAGCCGGGCCGGGGCTGAGCCCTCAAATCGGGACAGGCCCAGGGAATAGGGGAGGCTTGTTAGCTCTGGATATTATACCCGCCTCCTATTATCCTGTATATAATATGGGATGTCTGGGCCTATAGTATATATATTATACCACCTACAGGCTAATATGTAACTAGTGCACATTACACCTTGAGTACAGCCATTAGATATTACACCAGTCACTTCTTCTCCTCTGCACCATCTGATGTCTGTGCACAGTATATGACATCCAGTATACAGGAGAATATGTGATGGGATATAGGACATACTGTTATACAGACATCAGATGGTATCAGGGGTGGATTAAGAGTAGTAAGGGCCCCGGGCAGTTTAGAAGGCGCCCCTCCCCCCACCTGATTTATCACGTGACATGTCACATGATTCCCTGTGATAGATCATGTGATAGTTCACGGGAAATTAATTTGGCACAATATTAATTGTGCTGCCTCATCTGAGAGCAGCACAATATTTGGGCAGATACCCTGATTCCAGCGATGTGTCACTTTTTCAGCTGCTTGTTGTCATTTTGAGAAAATCACCATTTTATCTGCTGCAGATCTAGCAGCTCTCTGAATGCTGCGCTCTGTATAGCCCCACCCACACCACTGATTGGCAGCTTTCTGCCCATGCTCAGTGTACACAGAAATCTACTGATCAGTGATGGGGGTGGGGTCCTACAGAACTTACTAGTCATCTAGTGATAATTACCTTCTGACAAATCAATGATTTTATCAAAACTACACTAAGCAGCCCAGTAAGTGACACATTACTGGAATCAGTGCCTCTAACCCTACATTATGCTGCTCTCAGATTAGGTGGCAAAAACCTGATGACAGATTCCCTTTAAAGGAGCTGAAAACATAAAAAAGTTTGTATTAAACAAAATACAAGCCAATTGTGAAATTAACTTTTTTTCATTGTTAATTCACATTAGACTGTATCTTCAACACTTTTGTCAGCAGGTCTTATTGCAGACTCTGAATAGGGCAGCTCTCTCCCTCTCCCTCAGCAGAAAGTCACAGCATGGTGAAAAAACGGGATCTTTTATGATTTTCTCATAATAAATAAAAAAGGACATGCAAGTCCTCCAAACTATTTTCCGTTTCTCTATAGGGGAGGTCCTAAATCTTTCTTGTTCTTTAGTTGATCACTTGTCAAAAAGGCAAAGCATTTACTATGAACTCGCCTAAAAAAATATACACTTGGAGAGTAATATCATCATCTGCATGTAAATATTCCTTGACTCTAAGGGCTCGCTCACACTGTCGTATAACAAGGCCGAATGCTATGTGATGTTTTATCGGATAGGACTCGGCCCTATGTTATACTATGGGACAGTGCGATTATTGGCATGAGAAAATAATCTCATTCGATATTCGGACTATGTGCACCCATACAAGTCTATGGGTGCACGTAAAACATTGGACTGCACTCGGATGTCATCCAAGTGCAGTCTGATGAACACTCACAGAGACTATGGAAAAGATGGAGAAAGTCTCCATCTTTTGGAGATGGAGCCTGCCGTGTGCTGCAAGAGTTGTGCTGTGTGTGGAGAGAGCTCCTGGGAAGGGAGGAGAGCCAGGCGGAGGTGACCGAGCGGACCGGGAGGACCAGTAGGAGGCGACCGGAGGGACGAGCGCAAGAGAGCGCTGTGGCAGCGTGCAGTGCCGGCCAGCGGAGGGTGCCAGGTGGTGGTGACCAGGAGGTGATCAGGAGGACCGGTAAGAGGCGACCGGAGGGACAAGCGCGCTGTGATAGCGTGCAGCGTTCCTAGAGGAGGTGAGTGAGGGGCAGGAGGCCGCGATAAGCGGCCCTACTGAACCCAAGTGTGAGTAGTACTGTATTGTATTTGTATCTGTATTGTAATTGTATTGTATTCCCTAGTCCATATTTAATTGATTACCCCCCCGTCCATATTTAATTGATCACCCCGTCTATATTTAAATTGATTCCCCTGAACACCCCCGTCCATATTTAACTGATCCCTCTGACCACATTAAATTGACCCCCCGTCCTCATTTAATTGATCCCCGACCACCCCCCGTCCATATTAAAGTGATCCCCCTGACCACATTTAAATGATTGACCCCCCAGCCCATAATTGATTGATCCCCCTTGTCCTATTTAATAGATTCCCCTTGTACAGTTTTACTCATCCCCAGTCCCTATCTATTTGCCTTATCCCCCACCATATTTAATTAACCCCTGTCCATAATTAATTGATTGATTCCCCAGACCACAATTAATTATTTCCCCAGTCCATATTTATTGATATTATTGATACTTATTGATCCCCAGTCCTTAGTTAATTGACCCACCGTCCATACCTATTTATTTGCTTTACCCCCCATCCTATTTAATTAAACCCCCTGTCCATAATTAATTGATTGATTCCCTAGTCCACAATTAATTATTTCCCCAGTCCATACTTATTGATCCCAGTCCATAGTTAATTGACACACTGTCCATACTTAATTAATCCACCTGACCCACTCAGCTGATCCCCCGTCCATACTTAATTGATACTTAATTGATCCCCCGTCCATACTTAACTGATCCCGCGCCGATATCTAATCGATACACTTGCACATCCCTAATTGATCCCCGTCCATACACCTATATATAAATAATTGTGTTTTGTACTTGTACATATATACTGACTGTATCCCCATATTTAGAATGACGTCCATGTAGGCCGGAGCCGTGCAGTGTACATCTTGCGCAATGTATGCATTCCCTGAGCTACCGCTCAGGGATCCATACTGCTGCGAGAGATGTGAGCATATCGTGCACTTGGAAGCCCAAATCCTGGATCTAAGTGCTCAGATAGCGGTACTGAGGAGCATCGACAACATGGAACGGAGTTTGCTGCTCACCGAGCAGACACTCAATGGGTCAACACTGGGGGTGGAGCTTAGTGGGGAAGCGCAGGCTGAACAGGCAGGGAGCTGGGTAACAGTTAGAAGGGATAGAGGGAAGAAGTATAGGAAGGCTGGTTCAGAACCGGCATTATTGGAGCACGACAGATCCTCTGACCGCCGGGGGAGTGTATGCTCCAGTAATGAGGGGGAGGGGGGAAGTGTAGGGCAGGCTAGACAGGTCCTGGTAGTGGGTGACTCTATTATTAGGGGGACAGACAGGGCAATCTGTCACAAAGACCGGGATCGCCGAACGGTGTGCTGCCTCCCTGGCGCTCGAGTCCGGCACATCGCGGATCGGGTTGACAGGTTACTGGGTGGGGCTGGCGAAGACCCAGCGGTCATGGTCCACATTGGCACCAATGACAAAGTGAGTGGTAGATGGAGGGTCCTTAAAAATGATTTCAGGGATCTAGGTAGGAAGCTTAGGGCAAGGACCTCCAAGGTAGTTTTCTCAGAAATACTACCAATCCCGCGAGCCACACAGGAGCGCCAACGGGAGGTTAGGGAGGTGAATAAGTGGCTAAAGAGTTGGTGCAAGGCAGAAGGGTTTGGGTTCATGGAGAACTGGGCCGACTTCGCTGTCGGCTACAGGCTCTACCGTAGGGACGGGCTGCACCTCAATGGGGAGGGTGCAGCGGTGCTGGGGAAGAAGATGGCTAATAGGTTGGAGGAGTTTTTAAACTAGAGACGGGGGGGGGAAACCAAGGAAATAGGTGGGATGTGAGGCAAGCAAGGGGGAAGGGGAGAAGTGAATATAATGAGGGTGGAGAGGGGGGTGGGGATAGTACAGTTAGATCGTTAGAGAAGAATAGGATGCTAAATAACCCCAAAGTTTTATCTTGCATGCTGACCAACGCAAGAAGCCTGACCAATAAGGCAGATGAGCTGCGGGCGCTTATATCGGAGGAGAGGTATGACATCGTAGGTATAACAGAGACTTGGCTAGACGATAGCTACGACTGGGCGGTAAATTTAACAGATTATAGTTTATTTAGAAGGGACCGGAAACAGGGGAAGGGCGGAGGAGTCTGCTTATATGTAAGGTCACGTCTAAAGCCCAGACTAAGGGAAGATATAGGAGAGGGAGAAGAGGGGGTCGAGTCCATGTGGGTAGAGATAGAGGGGGCAAAAAATAATAATAAAATATTACTGGGGGTCTGCTATAAGCCACCTAATATAACAGAGGAGAATGAGAAACTGCTATTAGGACAAATAGACAAAGTAGCAAAACATAATGAGGTGATTGTAATGGGGGACTTCAACTACCCGGATATTGACTGGGAAACAGAAACCTGTAGATCGCAGAAAGGAAAAAAGGTTCTTGACAAATATCAAGGATAATTATCTCTCCCAACTAGTGCAGGAACCAACGAGAGGGAAGGCCGTGTTGGACTTAATATTGACTAATAGGCCTGATAGAATAACTGAGGTACAGATAGGGGGGCACCTAGGTAATAGCGATCATAATATTATCAATTTCAAAATGCCCTTCAGTAGGGTTATCAATAAGGGAACAACTAAAACATTAAACTTTAGGAGGGCGAAGTTTGATCAGCTGAAAGAAAACCTTCAACTTATAGACTGGGACAAAGTTCTTAATCAAGGAAATACGAATAGTAAATGGGAAACCTTCAAAAGAATTCTGAATACTCAGTGCGAGAGGTATATACCGTATGGGAATAAAAGGGCCAGAAATAAGAGGAAACCAATATGGTTGAATAAGAACGTAAAAGGGGCGTTAAATAGCAAAAAAGAGGCATTCAAGAGATTAAAACAGGAAAACAGCAAGGAGGCACTAATGTGTTACAAGGAAAAAACGAGAACCTGCAAAAAACAAATAAAAATAGCAAAGGAGGAAACAGAGAGACGTATTGCTAGGGAAAGTAGATCAAATCCCAAACTGTTCTTTACGTATATAAATAGTAAAAGGATTAAATCGAATAATATTGGACCGATAAAAAGTGATGAAGGCAAAATCATAGAGAAAGATAAGGATAAAGCTAATCTATTAAATAAATTTTTTTCGTCAACTTTCACAAAGGAAAAAGAACTAACAGGCGAAATGAGAAGTGACAAACTTAATCCTCCACTAAGTATGACAAATCTAACCCAAGCTGGGGTACAGAAACGCCTCAGTAACATTAAAATAAACAAATCACCAGGACCTGATGGCATACACCCACGGGTACTAAGGGAACTAAGTAATGTGATAGACAGACCGTTATATCTTATATTTAAGGACTCTGTTGAGACTGGGTCTGTACCACTTGATTGGCGACAGGCGAATGTAGTGCCAATATTCAAAAAGGGAGCAAAAAGTAACACCGGAAACTATCGGCCGGTGAGTCTGACGTCCGTTGTGGGCAAAATTTTTGAAGGCTTTATTAATGAGGCAATCATGGAGCATCTTGATGCTAATAATCTATTAACCCCAAACCAACATGGATTCATGAGGAATCGCTCCTGCCAAACTAACCTGATTGACTTCTACGAGGAGGTTAGCTCTCGAGTAGATCAGGGGGAACCAGTGGATGTTGTGTATCTCGACTTCTCAAAAGCGTTCGATAGCGTGCCACATAATAGGTTGGTATACAAAATGAGAATGATGGGGCTGGGGGAAAATGTCTGCAAGTGGGTAGCTAACTGGCTAAAGGATAGAAGGCAGAGGGTGGTTATAAATGGAATATACTCAGATTGGGTAAGCGTCACTAGTGGCGTACCACAGGGGTCTGTACTAGGCCCAATGTTATTTAATATCTTTATTAACGACATAGTCAATGGGATAAATAGTAAAATATCAATATTTGCAGATGACACAAAGTTATGTAAAACAATTAATACAAAAGAGGATAGTGAAGACCTACAGAGGGATTTGGATAAGCTGGGTAGGTGGAGCATTAAATGGCAAATGAGGTTTAACGAGGAGAAATGTAAGGTCATACATATGGGAAGGAAAAATGGAAGTCACCAGTACTCACTGAATGGGAAACCATTGGGGAATTCAGAGATGGAGAAGGACTTGGGCATCTTGATTGATAGCAAACTAAATTGGAGTGCCCAAAGTCAGGCCGCTGCTGTAAGGGCAAACAGGGTAATGGGATGTATCAGAAGAGGTATAGCTGCAAAGGAGGAGAACATTGTTCTTCCACTGTACAAAGCACTGGTCAGACCACACTTGGAATACTGTGCTCAGTTATGGGCCCCAATATATAGAAAGGATATAAATGAGCTTGAAAAGGTACAAAGGAGGGCAACAAAATTAATAAGGGGAATGGAGGGACTGCAATACCCAGAGAGGTTGGCAAAACTAGGACTATTCAGCCTGGAAAAGAGAAGGTTGAGGGGGGACATAATAAATGTGTACAAATATGTTAGGGGACAGTATAGAGACCTTGCCCGGGATTTGTTCAAAAGGAGGGATATTACGGTAACAAGAGGGCACTCACTAAGACTGGAAGAGAAAAGGTTTCAGCACCAGCATAGGAAGGGGTTCTTTACGGTAAGAGCAGTGAGAATATGGAATTCACTGAGTGAGGAGACGGTAATGTCGGATTCACTAAACCAGTTCAAGCGGGGACTGGATGCTTTTCTAGATACCAGGCAGATTTCTGCATATACTTAAAAATAGAATAAAATAGTAGGTTGATACAGGGATTTATTCTGACTGCTGGTTTCAGAGTCGGGAGGGAATTTTTCCTCAGGTGAAGATTGGCTAAATCATTTGGGGTTTTTGCCCTCCTCTGGATCAACTTTAGCAATTACAGAACTAAAAGGTCGAACTTGATGGACGCAAGTCTTTATTCGGCTTTACTAACTATGTAACTATGTAAGTTCTCCATCTTCTCCATATCTGTGCTGCGAGAGAATCGGATCACACTCAGTTGAAGCTCCGACAGAGTTTGAGCCGAGTGTCATTAGCATAATTGGCCCTATTCTCTTGCATGAGAGAATATATGGCTTAGTGAGTGGACCCTAAAACTGAATAGTAGTGACGGACAGGCACCTCACAAGCGGGATCCATGTAGCTCTCAGATGTCATGTAGGTAGGGCTTCATTCCATGGGGTAGGGCTTAATTTTAAGGTATATATAAAAAATGGACTTCAAATAAAAATTAAATGAACACAAAAAGCACTAATTGAATTATTTTTTTCGTATTTATGTTTGCAGCCCCTTTAAAAACCCTTTGAGGACCAAGGCACATATATGTCCCATAGTTTTAAACTGGAAAAAAATTTGACTGAATAAAATTTAAGGTCCTCGAAGGTTTAAGTAGATCATAAATTCATATGAATACTTGCTCATACAATTGCACATGCCAGTAGATGAAGAAGAACAGAATCAAAAATATGACATTAAGTGGAGCACTTACAGGTATTCAAGGTGAAAGAGACCAGCAAAGGCATCGTCTCGAATGACAGTAAATGAGATAGAATTCAGCAAGCTGAAAATGAAGACAGCAGGTTAGAAGCGAACCAGACTTTATGGTGCTCAGAATTAGTCAAGCAGAATTTATTGACTGCTCTTGCAAAGCACTGAGACTCCCGCGGTGTATAGATGGCGCCGTGCGGCCTCCCGCTGTTTATAGATGGCGCCGTGCGGCCTCCCGCTGTGTATAGATGGCGCCGTGCGGCCTCCCGCTGTGTATAGATGGCGCCGTGCAGCCTCCCGCTGTGTATAGATGGCGCCGTGCGGCCTCCTGCTGAGTATACGTGTATAGATGGCTACGAGCGGCCTCCTGCTGAGTATAGATGCCGCACGGCGCCCCCCCCAGAGACAGCAGGAGGCCGCACAGCGGCATCTATACTCAGCGGGAGGCCGCACGTAGCCATCTATACACAGCGGTAGGCCTCATGGCGCCCCCCCCAGAGACAGCAGGAGGCCGCACAGCGCCATCTATACTCAGCGGGAGGCCGCACGTAGCCATCTATACACAGCGGGAGGCCGCACGGCACCCCCCCCAGAGACAGCAGGAGGCCGCACAGCGCAATCTATACTCAGCGGGAGGCCGCACGTAGCCATCTATACACAGCGGGAGGCCGCACGGCGCCCCCCCCAGAGACAGCAGGAGGCCGCACAGCGCAATCTATACTCAGCGGGAGGCCGCACGTAGCCATCTATACACAGCGGGGAGCCGCACGGCGCCATCTATACTCAGCGGGAGGCCGCACATAGCCATCTATACACAGCGGGAGGCCGCACGGCACCCCCCCAGAGACAGCAGGAAGCCGCACAGCGCAATCTATACTCAGCGGGAGGCCGCACGTAGCCATCTATACACAGCGGGAGGCCGCACGGCGCCCCCCCCAGAGACAGCAGGAGGCCGCACAGCGCAATCTATACTCAGCGGGAGGCCGCACGTAGCCATCTATACACAGCGGGAGGCCGCACGGCGCCCCCCCCAGAGACAGCAGGAGGCCGCACAGCGCAATCTATACTCAGCGGGAGGCCGCACGTAGCCATCTATACACAGCGGGGAGCCGCACGGCGCCATCTATACTCAGCGGGAGGCCGCACATAGCCATCTATACACAGCGGGAGGCCGCACGACACCCCCCCAGAGACAGCAGGAAGCCGCACTGCGCCATCTATACTCAGCGGGAGGCCGCACGTAGCCATCTATACACAGCGGGAGGCCGCACGGCGCCCCCCCCAGAGACAGCAGGAGGCCGCACAGCGCCATCTATACTCAGCGGGAGGCCGCACGTAGCCATCTCTACACAGCAGGGGGCCGCACGGCGCCATCAATACACGGCGGGGGGCCGCACGGCGCCATCTATACATAGCGGGGGGCCACACGTAGCCATCTATACACAGCGGGGGGCCACACGTAGCCATCTATACACAGCGGGGGGCCGCACGTAGCCATCTGTACACAGCGGGGGGGCCGCACGTAGCCATCTGTACACAGCAGGGGGCCGCACGGCGCCCCGCCCCCAGATACAGCAGGAGGCCGCACGGCGCCAACTATACTCAGCAGGAGGCCGCACGCAGTTACGCACACACACAAACATATACAGACATATACATACACGCATAAACACATTTGAAACACAAAAATACATATAAACAGACATGACACAATGATATCTGCCCACACACACACACATACAAACAGACATCACACAATGACATCTGCTTCGGCCAGCCCTCGCCTTGGCTCCGGCCTGCTCTCGCCCTGGCGTAGGCCAGCTGTCGCTCTGGCTCTGTCTAGCCTGCCCTTGCCTTGCCTTCGGACTGCTCTTGCTCTGGTAATGGCCTGCCCTCGCCCTGGCTCCGGCCTGCTCTTGCTCTGGTCTGCCCTCGCCCTGGATCCGGCCTGCTCTTGCTCTGGCCTGCTCTTGCTCTGGCCGGCTCTTGCTCTGGCCGGCTCTTGCTCTGGCCGGCTCTTGCTCTGGCTCTGGCCTCGCCCTGTCTCCGGCCTGCTCTCGCCCTGGTTCCGGCCTGCCCTTGCCTTGGCTCTGGCCTACCCTCGCCTTGACTCCGGCCTGCTCTCGATCTGGCTCCGGCCTGCCCTCGCCCTGACTCCGGCATGCCCCTCTGCAGGCAGCCCTGACTCCGGCCTGCCCCTCTGCAGGCCGCCCTGACTCCGGCCTGCCCTCGCATTGGCCGGGGCCTGCTCTCGCCCTGGCTCCGACCCGTTCTCGCTCTGGCTCTGGCCTGCCCATGCCTTGGCTCCGGCCTGCTCTTCCTCTGGCCTGCCCATGCCTTGGCTCTGGCCTGCCCTTGCCCTGGCTCCGGCCTGCTCTCGCTCTTGTTCTGGCCTGCCTTCGCCTTGGCTCCAGCCTGCTCTCGCTCTGGCTCAGGCCTGCTCTCGCTCTGGCTCAGGCCTGCTCTCGCTCTGGCTCAGGCCTGCTCTCGCTCTGGCTCCGGACTGCTCTCGCTCTGGCCTGCTATCGCTCTGGCTCTGGCCTGCCCTCTCTCGCCTTGGCTCTGGCCTGCTCTCACTCTGGCCTGCCCTCGTCCTGGCTCCGGCCTGCTTTCACTCTGGCTCTGGCCTACCCTCGCCTTGGCTCCGGCCTGTTCCTGCCTTAGCTCCGGTCGGCTCTCGCTCTGGCTCCGGCATACCCTCGCCCTGACTCTAGCCTGCCCTTGCTCTGGCTCCGGCCTGCTCTCGCCTTGGCTCTGACCTGCTCTCGCTCTGGCCTTCCCTCGCCCTGGCTCCGGCCTGCTCTCGCTCTGACTCTGGCCTGCCCTCGCCCTGGCTACTGCCTCCCTTCATCCTTGCTCCGGCTTGCTCTCGCTCTGGCTCTGTCCGACCCTCACCTTGGCTCCGGCCTGCTCTCGCCCTGGCTCCAGCCTACTTTCGCTCTGGCTCCGGCCTGCCCTCGCCCTGAAACAGCCTGCCCTTGCTCTGGCTCCGGCCTGCCCTCGCCCTGATTCCGGCCTGCCCTTGGCTTGGCTCCGGCCTTCTCTCGCTCTGGCTCTGGCCTGCCCTTGCTTTGGCTCTGGCCTACTCAAGCTCTGGCCTGCCCTCGCCCTGGCTCCGGCCTGCTCTCGCTCTGGCTCTGACCTGCTCTCGCTCTGGCGTGCCCTCACCTTGGCTCTGGCCTGCTCTCGCTCTGGCCTGCCCTCGCCATGGCTCCGGCCTGCCCTGGCCTGGCTCCGGCCTGCTCTCTCTCTGGCCTGCCCTTGCCTTGGCTCCAGCCTACTCTTGCCTTGGCTCCGGCCTGCTCTCGCTCTGGCCTCACTCACTGTAATGCACATGCCCGGGCTGAGCGGCGTGTGCGTGTGATTCCACTGGACCGTGCCGGAGAGTGAATGCCTGGAGGGGCGTAACTAGGTATTCACCCGATCCGACCAGGGTCGCACGACGGCATATGACGCCAGTGCACCAAGGAGGAACCGAGCAGAGGGACCAGGTGCTACTCCAGGACAGACCCCGGACACGGCTGTTGACCCACACAGGGGAATACAGGAACAGACTGGTTAGGCTGGCACACAGACTGGTGGGAATAGGCAGGCACGACTGGTATGCAGGCAGGCGGGTATGCAGGCAGGGGGGTACAGGCAAGCACGGCTAGAGTGCAGACAGGAAGGCACTAGCAGGTAGGAACACAGGCGGGATAGGTCACAGTACACACTGGGACTCTGGAACAGAACCACAGATGTGGCGGACAAACACAGCAGAGTGAGGCCGCCCAGAGAGGTGAGCGAGAGCAGGGCAGGACGAGACCGCCCGGAGCGGTGAGCAAGAGCAGAGCAGGACGAGACCGCCCGGAGCGGTGAGCAAGAGCAGAGCAGGACGAGACCGCCCGGAGCGGTGAGCAAGAGCAGAGCAGGACGAGACCGCCCGGAGCGGTGAGCAAGAGCAGAGCAGGACGAGACCGCCCGGAGCGGTGAGCAAGAGCAGAGCAGGACGAGACCGCCCGGAGCGGTGAGCAAGAGCAGAGCAGGACGAGACCGCCTGGAGCGGTGAGCAAAGAGCAGAGCAGGACGAGGCCGCCTGGAGCGGTGAGCAAGAGCAGAGCAGGACAAGGCCGCCTGGAGCGGTGAGCAAGAGCAGAGCAGGATGAGGCCGTCTGGAGCGGTGAGCAAGAGCAGAGCAGGACGAGGCCGCTTGGAGCGGTGAGCAAGAGCAGAGCAGGACGAGACAGCCTGGAGCGGTGAGCAAGAGCAGAGCAGGACGAGACCGCCTGGAGCGGTGAGCAAGAGCAGAGCAGGACGAGACCGCCTGGAGCGGTGAGCAAGAGCAGAGCAGGACGAGACCGCCTGGAGCGGTGAGCAAGAGTAGAGCAGGACGAGGCCGCCTGGAGCGGTGAGCAAGAGTAGAGCAAGACTGCCGGAGCAGTGAGCAAAAGGGTCAGAGCGGAGCAAAGCTGCCGGAGCAGCGAGCAAAAGGGTCAGAGCGGAGCAAGGCTGCCGGAGCAGCGAGCAAAAGGGTCGGAGCGGAGCAAGGCTGCCGGAGCAGCGAGCAAAAGGGTCAGAGCGGAGCAAGGCTGCCGGAGCAGTGAGCAAGGCAGAGCAGGCTAGAACCGCCGGAGCGGTGTGCAAGGCAGAGCAGGGGGGACAGGGCTCTGTTCACACGGAACAGACAGGAAGGAAAAGGCAGAGCCAGATACCCACAGGGTACTTGCAGTGAAGTAGCGAGTGGACCACAAACTCACAAGCGGGAGTACAGAGACAACAAGCAGGAGTTAGGTACGAGTTCAGACTCTGCAGAAAAAGGAAAGGAACGGACATAGAGAAAAAACAGGTAAAAGATAGAAGAGACTTCAGACTGGAACTGAGTGTACGGAGGAGACCGACACTGCAGCGGAATACAGGAGCGGGTCTGGGAATACGGCCCCCAGAGAGGCGGGACGAACAGGCAAGGAGCGTGCTCAGACAGGACAGACAAGATACAGGAGCGGGTCTAGGTAATCGGCCCCTAGAAGGCGGGAGGAACAGGCTAGGAGCGTGTTCAGACAGGCCTGGAAATACAGCCTCCAGGATAGGCAGACAAGAGAACACAGACTGGGACCTGGCACCTTCAGAGTGAAAGCACACACTGAATGAAACACAATGCTCAGGCATGGGTTAATTGGAGCAGCTGGTTTAAATACCAGGTGACAGACAGCAATAGGATGAGGACGCACAAGGGGTGTGCCCACAGCAAGTACAAGAAGCAGGAAGTGATCGGGCGCCGCCCTTAAGCAGCAGCACACAGAAGCAAACAGACAGCATGGAGGGAAGCCAGAGAGACATTCTGGATTGGAGATCAAGTGCGCGCCCTTGCACAGTGGGAGATGGACCACTATGCAAGGACGCCGCCAGGTATGTTACACTCACCCTGTCTCCGGCCTGCTCTCGTCCTGGTTTCGGCCTGCCCTTGCCTTGGCTCTGGCCTTCTCTCGCTCTGACCTGCCCTTGCCTTGGCTCTGGCCTTCTCTCGCTCTGACCTGCCCTCGCTCTGGCCTGCTCTCGCCTTGGCTCCGGCCTGCTCTCGCATTGGCTCCAGCCTGCTCTCACCCTGGCTCCGACCTGCTCTCGCTCTGGCCTGCTCTCGCCCTAGCTCCGGCCTGCTCGCTCTCTGGCTCTGGCCTGCCCTCGCCCTGGCTCTGGCCTCACTCTCGCTCTGGCCTGCTCTCGCTCTGGACTCGCCCTGTCTCCGGCCTGCTCTCGCCCTGGTTCTGGCCTCACCTTGCCTTGGCTCTGGCCTTCTATCGCTCTGGCCTGCCCTTGCCTTGGCTCTGGCCTACCCTCGCCTTGGCTCCGGCCTGCTCTCGCTCTGGTTCCGGCCTGCCCTCGCGCAGACTCCGGACTGCCCTCGCCCTGGCTCCGACCTGCCCTCGCCCTGGCTCCGACCTGCCCTCGCCCTGGCTCCGACCTGCCCTCGCCCTGGCTCCGACCTGCTCTCGCCCTGGCTCCGACCTGCTCTCGCCCTGGCTCCGACCTGCTCTCGCCCTGGCTCCGACCTGCTCTCGCCCTGGCTCCGACCTGCCCATGCCTTGGCTCCGGCCTGCTCTTCCTCTGGCTCTGGCCTGCCCTCCTCTTGACTCCTCTAGCCTGATCTCCCTCTTGTTCTGCCCTGCCTTCCCCATGGCTCCAGCCGGCTCTCGCTCTGGCTCAGGCCTGCTCTCGCTCTGGCCTGCCCTAGCTCTGGATCCGGACTGCTCTCGCTCTGGCTCTGGCCTGCCCTCGCCCTGGCTCCGGCATACTCTCGCTCTGGTTCTGACCTGCTCTCGCTCTGGCCTCGCCCTGTCTCCGGCATGCTCTCGCCCTTGTTCCGGCCTGCCCTTGCCTTGGCTCCGGCCTTCTCTCGCTCTGGCCTGCCCTTGCCTTGGCTCTGGCCTGCCCTCGCCCTGGCTCCGGCCTTCTCTCGCTCTGGCCTGCCGTCGCTCTGACTCCAGCCTGCTCTGGATCTGGCTCTGGCCTGCCCTCGCCTTGGCTCCGGCGCGCTCTCGCTCTGGCCTGCCCTCGCCTTGGCTCCGGCCAAATCTCGCCTTGGCTCCGGCCTGCTCTCGCTTCGGCCAGCCCTCGCCTTGGCTCCGGCCTGCTTTCGCCCTGGCGTAGGCCAGCTGTCGCTCTGGCTCTGTCTGGCCTGCCCTTGCCTTGCCTTCGGACTGCTCTTGCTCTGGCAATGGCCTGCCCTCGCCCTGGCTCCGGCCTGCTCTTGCTCTGGCCTGCTCTTGCTCTGGTCTGCCCTCGCCCTGGATCCGGCCTGCTCTTGCTCTGGCTCTGGCCTGCTCTTGCTCTGGCCGGCTCTTGCTCTGGCCTCGCCATGTCTCCGGCCTGCTCTCGCCCTGGTTCCGGCCTGCCCTTGCCTTGGCTCTGGCCTACCCTCGCCTTGGCTCCGGCCTGCCCTCGCCCTGACTCCAGCCTGCCCCTCTGCAGGCCGCCCTGACTCCGGCCTGCCCCTCTGCAGGCCGCCCTGACTCCGGCCTGCCCCTCTGGCTCCGGCCTGCCCTCGCATTGGCTCCGGCCTGCCCTCGCATTGGCCTGGGCCTGCCCTCGCCCTGGCTCCGACCCGTTCTCGCTCTGGCCTGCCCATGCCTTGGCTCCGGCCTGCTCTTCCTCTGGCTCTGGCCTGCCCATGCCTTGACTCTGGCCTGCCCTTGCCCTGGCTCCGGCCTGCTCTCGCTCTTGTTCTGGCCTGCCTTCGCCTTGGCTCCAGCCTGCTCTCGCTCTGGCTCAGGCCTGCTCTCGCTCTAGCCTGCCCTAGCTCTGGCTCCGGACTGCTCTCGCTCTGGCTCTGGCCTGCCCTCTCTCGCCTTGGCTCTGGCCTGCGCTCGCTCTGGCCTGCCTCCGGCCTGCTCTCTCTCTGGCCTGCCGTCGCCCTGGCTCCGGCCTACTCTTGCTCTGGCTCTGGCCTGCTCACGCTCTGGCCTCACTCACCCTGTCTCCGGCCTGCTCTCGTCCTGGTTTCAGCCTGCCCTTGCCTTGACTCTGGCCTTCTCTCGCTCTGGCCTGCCCTTGCCTTGGCTCTGGCCTACTCTCGCTCTGGCTCTGGCCTGCCCTCGCCCTGGCTCCGGCCTGCTCTCGCTCTGGCCTGCTCTCGCTCTGGCGAGCCCTCGCCTTGGCTACGGCCTGCTCTCGCTCTGTCTGGCCTGCCCTCGCCCTGGCTCCGGCCTGCTCTGGATCTGGCTCTGGACTGCCCTCGCCTTGGCTCCGGCCTGCTCTCGCCCTGGCTCCGACCTGCTCTCGCCCTGGCTCCGGCCTGCTCTCACTCTGGCTCCGGCCTGCTCTCACTCTGGCTCCGGCCTGTCCTCGCCCTGGCTCTGGCCTGCCCTCGCTCTGACTCCGGCTAGCCCTCGCCTTGGCTCCGGCCTGCTCTCGCCCTGGCTCTGCCTGCTCTTGCTCTGGTCTGCCCTCGACCTGGCTCCTGCCTGCTCTTGCTCTGGCTCTGGCCTGTTCTTGCTCTGGCTCCGGCCTGACCTCGTCTTGACTCGGCCTGATCTCGCTCTTCTTCTGGCCTGCCTTCGCCTTGGCTCCGGCCCTGCTCTCGCCATGGCGCTAGCCTACTTTCGCTCTAGCTTCGGACTGCCCTCGCCCTGGCTCTGGCCTGCCATCACTCTGGCTCCAGCCTACTCTCGCTCTGACCTCGCCCTGTCTCCGGCCTGCTCCCCCCACTGGTTCCGGCCTGCCCTTGCCTTGGCTCCCTCCGGCCTTCTCTCGCTCTAGCTCTTGCCCGCCTTTTCCTTGGCTCTCGCCTACTCTCGCACTGGCTCCGGCCTGCCCTCGCCCTGACTCCGGCCTGCCCCTCTGCAGGCCGCCCTGACTCCGGCCTGCCCCTCTGGCTCCGGCCTGCCCTCGCATTGACTCCGGCCTGCCCTCGCATTGGCTCCGGCCTGCTCTCGCCCGTGGCTCTGACCCGCTCTGGCTCTGGCCTGCCCTGGCCTGCTCTCTCTCTGGCTCTGGCCTGCCCATGCCTTGGCTCCGGCCTGCTCTTCCTCTGGCTCTGGCCTGCCCTCGTCTTGACTCTAACCTGATCTCGCTCTTGTTCTGGCCTGCCTTCGCCTTGGCTCCAGCCTGCTCTCGCTCTGGTTCAGGCTTGCTCTCGCCAGATCTGGCTCTGGCCTGCCCTAGCTCTGGCTCCGGACTGCTCTCGCTCTGGCTCTGGCCTGCTAGCTCTGGCTCTGGCCTGCCCTCGCCTTGGCTCTGGCCTGCTCTCGCTCTGGCCTGCCCTCGCCTGGCTCCGGCCTGCTCTCTCTCTGGCCTGCCCTCGCCCTGGCTCTGGCCTACTCTCGCTCTGGCCTGCTCTCGCTCTGGCCTCACTCACCCTGTCTCCGGCCTGCTCTCGTCCTGGTTTCGGCCTGCCCTTGCCTTGACTCTGGCCTTCTCTCGCTCTGGCCTGCCCTTGCCTTGGCTCTGGCCTACTCTCGCTCTGGCTCTGGCCTGCCCTCGCCCTGGCTCCGGCCTGCTCTCGCTTTGGCCTGCTCTCGCTCTGGCGTGCCCTCACCTTGGCTACGGCCTGCTCTCGCTCTGTCTGGCCTGCCCTCGCCCTGGCTCCGGCCTGCTCTGGATCTGGCTCTGGCCTGCCCTCGCCTTGGCTCCGGCCTGCTCTCGCCCTGGCTCCGACCTGCTCTCGCCCTGGCTCCGACCTGCTCTCGCCCTGGCTCCGGCCTGCCCTTGCTCTGGCCTGCCCTCGTCTTGACTCCGGCCTGATCTCGCTCTTCTTCTGGCCTGCTTTCGCCTTGGCTCCGGCCCTGCTCTCGCCTTGGCGCTGGCCTACTTTCGCTCTAGCTTCGGACTGCGCTCGCCTTGGCTCTGGCCTGCTCTTCGCCCTGGCCTGCCCTTGCCCTGTCCAGCCTACTCTCGCTCTGGCTCTGGCCTGCTCTCGCTCTGACCTGGCCCTGTCTCCGGCCTGCCCCCCCCCCTGGTTCCGGCCTGCCCTTGCCTTGGCTCCCTCCAGCCTTTTCTCGCTCTAGCTCTTGCCTGCCTTTGCCTTGGCTCTCGCCTACTCTCGCTCTGGCTCTGGCCTGTCCTCGCCCTGGGTCCGGCCTGCTCTTGCTCTGGCGTGCCTTCACCATGGCTCCGGCCTGCTCTTGCTCTGCCTCTGGCCTGCCTCCGGCCTGCTCTGGCTCTGGCCTGCCCTCGCCTTGGCTCCGGCCTGCTCTCGCCTTGGCTCCAGCCTGCTCTACCCTTGTCTCCGACCTGCTCTCGCTCTGTCTCCGGCCTGTCCTCGCCCTGGCTCCGACCTGCCCTTGCTCTGGCTCCGGCCAGCCCTCGCCTTGGCTCCAGCCTGCTCTTGCTCTGGCTCTGGTCTGCCCTCGTCTTGACTCCGGCCTGCTCTCGCTCTGGTTCTGGCCAGCCTTCGCCTTGGCTCCGGCCTGCTCTCGCTCTGGCTCAGGCCTACTCTCTCTCTGGCTCTGGCCTGCAAGTTACCTTGGCTCCGGACTTCTCTCGCTCTGGCCTGCTCTCGTTCTGGCACTGGCCTGCTATCGTTCTGGCTCCGGCCTGCCCTCACCTTGGCTCCGGCCAGCTCCTGCTCTAGCTCCGGCCTGCTCGCCTTGGCTCCGGCCTACTCTTGCTCAGGCTCTGGCCTGCTCTTGCTCTGGCCAGGCCTTGGCCGGATCCGGCTTGCTCTCGCTCTCACTCTGGTCTGCCCTCGCCCTGGCATGCTCTCGCGCTGGCTCTGGCCTGCTCTCGCCCTGGCTCTGGCCTGCTCTCGCCCTGGCTCTGGCCTGCTCTCGCCCTGGCTCCGGCCTGCTCTCGCCCTGGCTCCGGCCTGCACTCGTCCTGGCTCCGGCCTGCTCTCGCTCTGGCCTGCCCTCGTCTTGGCTCCGGCCTGCTCTCGCCCTGGCTCCAGCCTGCTCTGGCTTCGGCCTTCCCTCACCCTGGCTCCGGCCTGCCCTTTTTCTGGCTCCGGCCAGCCCTCGCCCTGGCCAGCACCTGCTCTTACTCCGTCCGGCCTGCCTTCGCCTTGGCTCCTGCCTGATCTCGCTCTGGCCTGCTCTCGCTCTGGCTCTGGCCTGCTCTCGCTCTGGCCTGCCTTCGCCTTGGCTCCGGACTGCTCTCGCTCTGGCCTGCTCTCGCCTTGCCTTGGCTCCGGCCTGCTCTCGCTCTGGCCTGCTCTTGCTCTGGCCTACCCTGGCTTTGCCTCTGGCCTGCCCTTGCCTTGGCTCCGGCCTGCTCTCGCTCTAGCTCCGTACTGCCCTCACCCTGGCTCCGCTATGCCATAGCTCGGGCTACGGCCTGCCCTCTCCTTGGCTCCGTCCTGCTCTCGCCCTGGCATCAGCCTACTCTCTCTCTGGCTTTGGCCTGCCGTCGCCCTAGTTCCGGCCTACTCTCGCTCTGGCTCTGGCCTGCTCTTGCTCTGGTTCTGGCCTCGCCTTGGCTCCGGCCTGCTCTCGCTCCCACTCTGGTCTGCCCTCACCCTGGCTGCCTGCTCTAGTTCTAGCTCTGGCCAGCTCTCGCGCTGGCTCTGGCCTGCCCTCACCCTGGCTCCGGCCTGCCCTCGCCTTGGCTCCGGCCGGCCTGCTCTCACCCTGGCTCCAGCCTGCTCTCCCTCTGGCTTAGGCCTTCCCTCGCCCTAGCTCCGGCCAGCCCTTGCTCTGGCTCCGGCCAGCCCTCGCCTTGGATACGGCCAGCACCTGCTCTGGCACCGGCCTGCCTTCGCCTTGGCTTCGGACTGCTCTCGCTCTGGCCTGCTCTGGCCTGTCCTTGCCTTGGCTCCGGCCTGCTCTTGCTCTGGCCTACCCTGGCTCTGCCTCCGGCCAGCCCTCGCCTTGGCTCCGGCCTGCTCTCGCCTGCCCTCGCCCTGGCACCGGCCTACTTTCTCTCTGGCTCTGGCCTGCCGTCGCCCTAGTTCCGGCCTACTCTAGCTCTGGCTCTGGCCTGCTCTTGCTCTGGTTCTGGCCTCACCTTGGCTCTGGCCTGCTCTCGCTCTCACTCTGGTCTGCCCTCACCCTGGCTGCCTGCTCTGGCTCTAGCTCTGGCCTGCTCTCGCGCTGGCTCTGGCCTCACTCACCCTGTCTCCGGCCTGCTCTCGTCCTGGTTTCGGCCTGCCCTTGCCTTGACTCTGGCATTCTCTCGCCAGTAACGGAAAGCATACGGATAGATATTGTAGAGCATACAGATAGATAACGGAAAGCATACGAATAGATAACGGATAGATAATGGAGAGCATCTGATGGATAGATAACGGACAGCATACAGATATCTCCATATAAATCCCATTAGTTTCCATAGAACATGAATCAGCTGTTGTCATCCACATACAGGCCAGGAGTTCCACAGCTTTCCAGAATGTACTACGTCCCTCATCCTCCTCCCAGCTCCGGGGAACCCCCTTTGTTTTGCTAGCTCATCGTGACATCACAAAATCCTTCCAAAACCTAATGGGCGTGGTCAGCCAGGGCTGTCAACGTGGAGTCTATGGACTGACAGCTTATGGACAATGAATAACCGGAACTACACCTTGCAAATAGTTGCACCTGTTAGGTGCCCCCCAGACCACAGAACAAAAACCCGTGGAGGTCTCTGAAGTAGATAACGGATAGATAATGGAGAGCATACGGATAGATAACGGATAGATAATGGAGAGCATACGGATAGCATACGGATATCTGGCCTGCCCTTGCCTTGGCTCTGGCCTACTCTCGCTCTGGCCTGCCCTCGCCCTGGCTCCGGCCTGCTCTCGCTCTGGCATGCCCTCGCCTTGGCTGCGGCCTGCTCTCGCTCTGTCTGGCCTGCCCTCGCCCTGGCTCCGGCCTGCTCTGGATCTGGCTCTGGACTGCCCTCGCCTTGGCTCCGGCCTGCTCTCGCCCTGGCTCCGACCTGCTCTTGCCCTGGCTCCGGCCTGCTCTCGCCTTGGCTCCGGCCTGCCCTTGCTCTGACTCCGGCTAGCCCTTGCCTTGGCTCCGGCCTGCTCTTGCTCTGGCTTTGGCCTGCCCTCGACCTGGCTCCTGCCTGCTCTTGCTCTGGCTCTGGCCTGCTCTTGCTCTGGCCTGCCCTCGTCTTGACTCCGGCCTGATCTCGCTCTTCTTCTGGCCTGCCTTCGCCTGGGCTCCGGCCCTGCTCTCGCCTTGGCGCTGGCCTACTTTCGCTCTAGCTTCGGACTGCCCTCGCCCTGGCTCTGGCCTACCATCGCTCTGACTCCGGCCTGCTCTTCGCCCTGGCTCTGGCCTGCTCTCTCTGCCCTCGCCCTGACTCCAGCCTACTCTCGCTCTGGCCTGCTCTCGCTCTGACCTCGCCCTGTCTCCGGCCTGCTCCCCCCCCTGGTTCCGGCCTGCCCTTGCCTTGGCTCCCTCCGGCCTTCTCTCGCTCTAGCTCTTGCCTGCCTTTGCCTTGGCTCTCGCCTACTCTCGCTCTGGCTCCGGCCTGCCCTCGCCCTGACTCCGGCCTGCCCCTCTGACTCCGGCCTGCCCTTGCATTGGCTCCGGCCTGCCCTTGCATTGGCTCCGGCCTGCCCTCGCATTGGCTCCGGCCTGCTCTCGCCCTGGCTCCGACCCGCTCTCGCTCTGGCCTGCCCTTGCCCTGGCTCCGACCCGCTCTCGCTCTGGCCTGCCCTTGCCCTGGCTCCAGCCTGCTCTCTCTCTGGCTCTGGCCTACCCTCGTCTTGACTCTAACCTGATCTCGCTCTTGTTCTGGCCTGCCTTCGCCTTGGCTCCAGCCTGCTCTCGCTCTGGCTCAGGCTTGCTCTCGCTCTGGCCAGCCCTAGCTCTGGCTCCGGACTGCTCTCGCTCTGCCTGCTATCGCTCTGGCTCTGGCCTGCCCTCGCCTTGGCTCTAGCCTGCTCTCGCTGTGGCCTGCCCTCGCCTGGCTTCGGCCTGCTCTCTCTCTGGCCTGCCCTCGCCCTGGCCTCACTCACCCTGTCTCCGGCCTGCTCTCGTCCTGGTTTCGGCGTGCCCTTGCCTTGACTCTGGCCTTCTCTCGCTCTGGCCTGACCTTGCCTTGGCTCTGGCCTACTCTCGCTCTGGCTCTGGCCTGCCCTCGCCCTGGCTCCGGTCTACTCTCGCTCTGGCCTGCTCTCGCTCTGGCTACGGCCTGCTCTCGCTCTGTCTGGCCAACCCTCGCCCTGGCTCCGACCTGCTCTCGCCCTGGCTCCGACCTGCTCTCGCCCTGGCTCCGACCTGCTCTCGCCCTGGCTCCGACCTGCCTTCACCTTGGCTCCGGCCCTGCTCTCGCCTTGGCGCTGGCCTACTTTCGCTCTAGCTTCGGACTGCCCTCGCCTTGGCTCTGGCCTGCCATCGCTCTGACTCCGGCCTGCTCTTCACCCTGGCCTGCCCTCGCCCAGTCCAGCCTACTCTCGCTCTGGCCTGCTCTCGCTCTGACCTCGCCCTGTCTCCGGCCTGCTCCCCCCCCTGGTTCCGGCCTGCCCTTGCCTTGGCTCCCTCCGGCCTTCTCTCGCTCTAGCTCTAGCCTGCCTTTGCCTTGGCTCTCGCCTACTCTCGCTCTGGCTCTGGCCTGTCCTCGCCCTGGCTCCGGCCTGCTCTTGCTCTGGCGTGCCTTCGCCATGGCTCTGGCGTGCCTTCGCCATGGCTCTGGCCTGCTCTTGCTCTGACTATGGCCTGCCTCCGGCCTACTCTCGCTCTGGCCTGCTCTCGCTCTGGCTCTGGCCTCACTCACCCTGTCTCCGGCCTGCTCTCGTCCTGGTTTCGGCCTGCCCTTGCCTTGACTCTGGCCTTCTCTCGCTCTGGCCTGCCCTTGCCTTGGCTCTGGCCTACTCTCGCTCTGGCTCTGGCCTGCCCTCGCCCTGGCTCCGGCCTGCTCTCGCTCTGGCGTGCCCTCGCCTTGGCTCCGGCCTGCTCTGGATCTGGCTCTGGCCTGCCCTCGCCTTGGCTCCGGCCTGCTCTCGCCCTGGCTACGACCTGCTCTCGCCCTGGCTCCGTCCTGCTCTCGCCCTGGCTCCGGCCTGCTCTCGCCCTGGCTCCGGCCTGCTCTCGCCCTGGCTTAGGCCTGCTCTCACCCTGGCTCCGGCCTGCCCTTGCTCTCGCCTGCCCTCGTCTTGACTCCGGCCTGATCTCGCTCTTCTTCTGGCCTGCCTTCGCCTTGGCTCCGGCCCTGCTCTCGCCTTGGCGCTGGTCTACTTTCGCTCTAGCTTCGGACTGCCCTCACCTTGGCTCTGGCCTGCCATCGCTCTGACTCCGGCCTGCTCTTCGCCCTGGCCTGCCCTCGCCCTGTCCAGCCTACTCTCGCTCTGGCTCTGGCCTGCTCTCGCTCTGACCTCGCCCTGTCTCCGGCCTGCTCCCCCCCCTGGTTCCGGACTGCCTTTGCCTTGGCTCCCTCCGGCCTTCTCTCGCTCTAGCATGCCTTTGCCTTGGCTCTCGCCTACTCTCGCTCTGGCCTGTCCTCGCCCTGGCTCCGGCCTGCTCTTGCTCTGGCGTGCCTTTGCCATGGCTCCGGCCTGCTCTTGCTCTGACTATGGCCTGCCTCCGGCCTGCTCTGGCTCTGGCCTGCCCTCGCCTTGGCTCCGTCCTGCTCTCGCCCTGGCTCTGGCCTGCCCTCGCCTTGGCTCCAGCCTCCTCTACCCTTGTCTCCGACCTGCTCTCGCTCTGTGTCCGGCCTGCCCTCGCCCTGGCTCCGGACTGCCCTTGCTCTGGCCAGCCCTCGCCTTGGCTCCAGCCTGCTCTTGCTCTGGCTCTGGTCTGCCCTCGTCTTGACTCCGGCCTTCTCTCGCTCTGGCTCAGGCCTACTCTCTCTCTGGCTCAGGCCTACTCTCTCTCTGGCTCAGGCCTGCAAGTTACCTTGGCTCCGGACTTCTCTTGCTATGGCCTACTCTCGTTCTGGCACTGGCCTGCTATCGTTCTGGCTCCGGCCTTCCCTCACCTTGGCTCCGGCCTGCTCTCGCTCTGGCCTGCCCTGGCTCTGGCCTTGCCTCCGGCGTGCTCTCGCCTTGGTAAGGGCCTGCTCTTGCTCTGGCCTTCCCTCGCCCTGGCTCCGGCCTGCTCTCGCTCTGGCTCTGGCCAGCCCTCGCCTTGGCTCTGGCCTGCTCTCTCCCTGGCTACGGCCTGCTCTCGCTATGGCTTCAGCCTGCCCTCGCGCTGGCTCCGGCCTGCCCTTGATCTGGTTCCGGCCAGCCCTCGCCTTGGCTCTGGCCAGCTCCTGCTCTAGCTCCGGCCTGCTCTCGCCTTGGCTCAGGCCTGCTCTCGCCTTGGCTCCGGCCTACTCTCGCTCAGGCTCTGGCCTGCTCTTGCTCTGGCCTGGCCTTGGCCGGATCCGGCCTGCTCTCGCTCTCACTCTGGTCTGCCCTCGCCCTGGAATGCTCTCACGCTGGCTCTGGCCTGCTCTCGCCCTGGCTCCGGCCTGCACTCGTCCTGGCTCTGGCCTGCTCTCGCTCTGGCCTGCCCTCGTCTTGGCTCCAGCCTGCTCTTGCTCTGGCTTCGGCCTTCCCTCGCCCTGGCTCCGGCCTGCCCTAGTTCTGGCTCCTGCCAGCCCTCGCCCTGGCCAGCACCTGCTCTTGCTCCGGCCTGCCTTCGCCTTGGCTCCTGCCTGATCTCGCTCTGGAATGCTCTCGCTCTGGCTCTGGTCTGCTCTCGCTCTGGCCTGCCTTCGCCTTGGCTCCGGACTGCTCTCGCTCTGGCTCAGCCTGCTCTCGCTCTGGCCTGCTCTTGCTCTGGCCTACCCTGGCTCTGCCTCTGGCCTGCCCTTGCCTTGGCTCCGGCCTGCTCTCGCTCTAGCTCCATACTGCCCTCACCCTGGCTCCACTATGCCATAGCTCGGGCTACGGCCTGCCTTGGCTCCGTCCTCGCCTTGGCTCCGACTTGCTACACACAGTAAAATTTGGTGGAGGTTCCATCATGCTTTGGGGCTGTGTGGCCAATGCCGGCACCGGGAATCTTGTTAAAGTTGAGGGACGCATGGATTACAGCTCTCGCTGTGGCTCTGGCCTGCCTTCGCCAAGGCAAGCCCAGAGCCAGAGAGAAAGAAGGCCGGAGCCATGGCAAGGGAAGCCGGAACCAGGGCGAGAGCAGGCCAGAGCCAGGGCGAGAGCAGGCCGGAGCCAAGGCGAAAGCAGGGCGAGGGCAGGCCAGAGCCAGAGTCAGATCAGGCCGGAGACAAGGCGACGGCAGGCCAGAGCCAGAGCGAGGGCAGGCCAGAGCCAGAGCAAGAGCAGGCCGGACGGAGCCAAGCAAGGGCAGGCCAGAGCCAAAGCGAGAGCTGTCCGGAGCCAAGGCAAGGGCAGGCCAGAGCCAGAGCGGGAGGAAGCCACAGCAAAGGCAGGGGCAGGCCAGAGCCAGAGTGAGAGCAGGCCAGAGGCAGAGCGAGTGTAGGCCGGAGCCAGGGCAAGGGCAGGCCGGAGCCAGGGCAAGGGTAGGCCGGAGCCAGAGCGAGAGAAGGCCGGAGCCAAGGCAAGGGCAGGCCGGAACCAGGGCAAGAGCAGGCCAGAGCCAGGGCGAGAGCAAAACTATACCTGGCCATCACTAAGATTTCATAATGACATCATCACTGATGACATCACAATACACCCTCACTACTTACACAAGTGTTTACAGCCCCGGTGTCATTGTTGTCAGTGATTAGCTAGAGATAGTGATAAACTGATCGCGCTTGGATTTGATTGAAATGTCTGGAGTTCCTCCAGACAATCTTCAGGTGTTGGCACTACTTCAGGGGATTCTTACCAGCTATGCCCCTGACATTGTGCTACCACTACCGATGGCGTCCTTAGCTTTACTTACCGGCTGGTTATGGAGCTTCCAGAGCCAGGGCGAGAGCAGGCCGGAGCCAGGGCGAGAGAAGGCCAGAGCCAGGGCAAGGGCAGGCCCGAGCCAGAGTCAGAGCAGGCCGGAGTCAAGGCGAGGGCAGGCAAGAGCCAGAGCGAGGGTAAGCCAGAGCCAGAGCGAGCTTGGGCAGGCTAGAGTCAGAGCGATAACAGGCCGAAGCCAAGGCGAGAACATGCCGGAGCCAGGGAGAAGGCAGGCCAGAGCCAGAGAGAGGGCAGGCCGGAGACAAGGCGAGAGCAGGCCTGAGCCAAGGCGAGGGCAAGCCAGAGCCAGAGCGAGAGCAGGCCGGAGCCAGAGCGAGAGCAGGCCGGAGCCAAGGCGAGGGCAGACCAGAGCCAGATCCAGAGCAGGCCGGAGCCAGAGCGAGAGCAGGCCAGAGCCAGAATGAGAGCAGACCGGAGAGCCAAGTCGAGGACAGGCCAGAGCGAGAGTAGGCCAGAGCCAAGGCAAGGGCAGGCCAGAGCCAGAATGAGAGAAGGCCGGAGTCAAGGTAAGGGCACGCCGGAACCAGGGCGAGAACAGGCCGGAGCCAGGGCGAGGCCAGAGCGAGAGCAGGCCAGAGCCAGAGCGAGAGTAGGCCGGAGCCAGGGCGAGGGCAGGCCAAAGCCAAAAAGAGAGCAGGCCGGAGCCAGGGCGAGGGCAGGCCAGAGCCAGAGCGAGAGCAGGCCGGAGCCATGGCGAGGGCAGGCCAGAGCAAGAGCGAGAGCAGGCCGGAGCCAGGGCAAGAGCAGGCCAGAGCCAAGGCGAGGGAAGGCCAGAGCCAGAGCGAGAACAGGCCAGAGCGAGAGCAGTCCGGAGCCAATGCAAGGGCAGGACAGAGCCAGAGCGAGAGAACTGGCCTCAGCCCTCTAGAGCTAGAGCAGGCTGGAGCCAGGGCGAGGGCAGACTCTCAGAGCCAGAGCGAGAGCAGGCCAGAGCCAGAGCGAGATCAGGCCAGAGCCAGGGTGAGGGCAGGCCGGAGCCAGGGCGAGAGCAGGCCGGAGCCAAGGCGAGGGCAGACCGGAGCCAGAGCAGGAGCTGGCCGAAGCCAAGGCGAGGGCTGCCCAGAGCGGAGCCAGGGCGAGGGCAGGCCGAAGCCAGAGCGAGAGCAGGCCGGAGCCAAGGCGAAGGCAGACCAGAGTCAGAGCGAGAGCAGGCCGGAGCCAAGGAGAGGGCAGGCCGGAGCCAGAGCGAGGGCAGGTAGGAGCCAGAGCGAGAGCAGGCCGGAGTCAAGATGAGGGCAGGCCAGATAGAGAGCAGGCAT